>NC_057809.1:40968101-41101892 GCF_018294505.1 Triticum aestivum
GGACACTACATCCACGTCCCACAAGTGACGCGGGCTTCGACGCCCACGTCACTTGTGGGACGTGGATGTAGTGTCCGACACCGACGGCCACATGTATCTCACACCCACGATACTTGCTATTTAGGGTTTGTTCTACCGCTCGGCGACCCTCGACGACCCTCGTTCCCGATAAAAAAAGAAGAGGAAGAAGAAAAAAAGGATAAGACCTCTATTCTTTCTTCTCCTCTTTTTTTTCTTCTTCTTCCTCTTTTTTTATCATTGAAGCGTTGTCGAGGCCACCCCAAACCCTAGAGAAGCAGCGTCGAGGCCACCTCAAACCCTAGAGAAGCAGCATCGAGGCCACTAATTAATATTAGTTCTACGTTTGCCAGTAATATATCCATCTATCATGTTTGAATAATAATTGCCATGTTGTAAATATTTGTAGAAACTATGGACACCGCCCGAGACAAAGTACAAGAAGAGTTGTTGGGGGACATAATTGCACGAGGAAGTGATGCCGTCTGCTCATTGTTTCTCAACGACACCGATGGTCTGGAAGCAGCTGGATGGCTCCGGTGACCTAATGCCGGTGCAAGAAGGAGACCGTGAGGACGGCTCCGGTGACCCAATGCCGGTGCAAGAAGGAGACCGTGATGATGTCTCCGGTGACCGAACCGAGTCCGACCAGGTATATATATTAGTTAAGCTTGTGCTGACTAGCTAATTGATGCATTCATTGATTTGGTATGTACACATATTAATTAAGTCTTTGTTCTTTTTTCTAGCCCTCCGGATCGAGCACAACTTCGGTAAAGAGACGAGGCCCGAAGAGAAAGTTGAGCTCGGATGAAAGGTTTGAGATCATAGCAATCGCGCCCGACGGCCAACCGATTGAACCCCTCCGGACAAAGAGTGCATTTGTTGCTCAGTGCGGGGTTCGGGTCAGGGACAAGAACCCGATCAGCATCCAGCAATGGTTAAAGCCGGCTACAGAAGACCCTAAGGTGTCTTATGTCAATGATATGCAGAAAAATGATCTTTGGACTGAGATGAAGTCAAATTTCACCCTACCGGCAGAGGATGATCCGGAGAAGCTAGTTAAAGAGCAATTAATCAAGTCTTTTGCTCTTAAGAGGATGGCAGAACTATTCAGGAGGTGGAAGAAAGAGCTGAATAAGTTTGTTGAGAACAAATAGACACCAGAATTCAAGGGAAGATATGAGAAGATCAGAGATCACTGGCCCGCATTTGTGGCCCACAAGACATCGGAAAAGAGTAAGAAGATGTCGGTGACAAACAAGCAAAATGCTGCGAAGAAGAAGCAACACCATCGCACGGGGTCAGGCGGCTACCTCGTAGCCCGGCCTAAGTGGGCCAAGACTGAGAATGATCTAGTTGATAAAGGGATCGAACCAGAGATAATTAACTGGCCAGACCGTTGCCGGACTTGGCTCTTCGGGGCTGGCGGAAACTTGGACCCTGTATCAGGGAAGTGCATTTGGACGGACAAGCGAATGGAAATACCAGTCAAGAGGCTTAAGCACTATATCGAAGAGCGCAGCAAGGGACGTTCATTCCAGACAGAGAGAACGACGAGCTCACAATGGCCCTCGGGAATCCTGAGGACCCTGGACGGACACGAGGCATGCCAGGCTCCATTTCGTGGAAGGCTGGGTTTCCGGACACAGGCGGTTACAAATGCCACGAGAGGAGGAAGAAAGTGGAGCAGACCCAACTGCAGGCGCTGCATGCTAGGGTACAAGCGATAAAGGAACGAGAAGCAAATCGTAGCAAACGAACTGCCAAAGCTTCCCCCAAAGATACCCCGCCATCTCAGCGGAGAGGCAGCGTGGCTTCCACCGAGCTGCTTCAGTCGGAAGATGTCTTGACGGCTCCTGCCAGCTATCCCGTGGATGCTGTCACGGAGTCTCGAAATTGCCACCATATGACGCAATGGATTAATATGAAGGTCAAGGCGGCTGTTGGCTCTGTTTTTCCTACTGAACCCGGTGCAACTTTTCACTGCCGGCCGATTCCAGAAGGATATGCTAGGGTGATGGTGGATGAAATAACGGAGGGATTTTAGGACCTCCAGCTTGACCACCCTACCGGTGAAGGGGAGACTCGGCTGGGTTCTGCTCTGAAGACTCCATGCCTATGGCGGAAGGAGCTCATCAACCTTCCGAACTGGATGCCTCCGCCTCCTCCTCCTCCTCTGGCGAGTCAGGGCACTCCGCCTCCTCCACCGCCTCCTCCTCCAGTGAGTGATGATCAGGGAACTCAGTCGTCTCCTTCTCAAGCGCGTGGCGGCACTCCGCCTCCTTCTCCGCCCGCGTCGGCGCGCCCGAGCAGCCAGCCTCCTCCTTCTCCGCCTCGTCAGCAAGGGCGGAAGAGACCTGCCGCCGCTCCGGCTGCTCAGGCGCGTCGTAGTCCTTCTCCTCCACCTCGTAAGCAAGTAAAGAAGACAACCGCTTCGTCTGCTCTGCCGGCGTCTAGCAGTACAGCCAGAGGCGGGAGGACATACAGATTCGGTCCTTCTCTGAAGACTCCAGAGAAGTTACCATACGAGAGGACCCCGGAGGAGAACGCCGAGATTGCGCGAGAAGAAGTGAGGAACTTCTTTGAAGGGGTGAAAGCAAAGAAACATCGACCTCCGGAGGACAAGGTAGATCCGGTGAAAGCGAAGCGCACTCTGGCTGCCCTGACAAAACCACCCAAGTATCCGCCAAAAGACAACTATGAGCGCATTATTGGAAAGGAATTTGCCGAAGCGGAGCGGTCGGGAAGTACTATCAGTGATCAAAGGCTGAAACAACGACGAGCTGGGAAACAAATTGCCCAGCTCGGCGAACAAGCGAAGCAATCATGCCCCCCGCTCAAGGTGCCTAGCGACATCGTCGCTAATGATCCGAGGATGGTGCCCGGTTATAGCAATCTTGGAGATTACCTGCCCGACGATGTACATTATGATTTCATGGAGGTGCAGATACAAAGATACGAGTACGGGAAGCCTCTCGTCAAAGATGAAAGATCTCTATCAACGATGATGCGAAGATTGCATGATTGGTACATGAAAATCTGCAGAGAGTCTGGGGGGAGGAGTACTTTGTATGTGAGAGTTAAAAAGGAGCATGACCTCATTGGAATTGAACTGTTGCCTGTTCCATTTGAGGAGTTCTTTCAGTTTTTCAATCAATTGGCCCTCGATAAAGCAACGGTCACCTGCTACTGTCTGTAAGTAGTACTACTTCTGTCATTAAGTCTCTCTATATAGCTCAGCTCTTTCATTGCATGTATTTATAATTATCCTCATTATATTATGCAGATTGAAGATCGTCGAATTGAAGAAAATACAAATTGGTGATATTGGGTTCATTAACACAAATCTCATAGATGCAACTCAGGTTAAATTTCATGTCGCAGATACCGAGGCCAACTTCCTACGATCGTTGGTAATAAATGAAAACAAAGATATAATACTCTTTCCTTACAACTTCAAGTGAGTGTTACTGTCTTGTGCATATTCGGTTTCCCTTATATATTAGTCAAGGTTATAGTAATGTAATTGAAGGGGAGCCTTGGCGCAGTGGTAAAGCTGCTGCCTTGTGACCATGAGGTCACGGGTTCAAGTCCTGGAAATAGCCTCTTACAGAAATGTAGGGAAAGGCTGCGTACAATAGACCCAAAGTGGTCGGACCCTTCCCCAGACCCTGCGCAAGCGGGAGCTACATGCACTAGGGATGCCCTTTTATAGTAATGTAATTGATGAGTTATGCATGCGTGTGCAGTTTCCACTATATTCTCCTAGGGATTAAGCTTGAGCAGGGACTAGTAACCGTCTTAGACTCGAGACGAAAAGATCCCCAGGACTATGCGGACATGACTCAAATGATAGAGAAGTAAGTTAAATCGATCATTATCCACCATATCAGCAACTTTGTTCATTTCCTGATATATCAAGTAATTGTTTTCTTTGTCTGGCAGGGTTTGGAGAAAATTCACCAAAAAAGCTCCGAGACTGCCGAAGAAGCTGCAATTTAGACACCCAAAAGTAAGTACTATAGTAGCATGTTCCGTGCATCTCCTAGTGATTCAAGCACTAGTTTCATCAATACCATTTGGCATTCTTGCTTATCAGTTTGATTGACCTCTATTTCTTGTAAAGTGGTTGTGGCAGGAACAAGGGAATGATTTCTGTGGATACTACGTTTGTGAGTCCATCCGCCACACAACCTGTGAGCGGGGCTACTCTGAAGAATAATATGAAGTGCGTAAATAACAACATTCACAATTTTATTTTATTACCATCATTTGTGTTGAGTTTCATTCATTCATATATATATGTATTGACTCCCTTCTTCAAATTAGATGTTTCGGAAGCGGGATGAACTCCTAGCACCAGCTCACATGCGAGCAATTCAAGAGGAATTGGCGGCATTCTTTCTTGACCACGTGATCGCTGAAGATGGAGAATACTATGTGGACCATGCGTCCGTATGTTAGGAGATTATATTTGTACGAGATAATTATTGTATATATGTAGCCGGTAGTGTCGGATAGATATACGAGAACTTGTTGTTCGACCAATCTCTCAGAGAAGGAGGGGTGGTCGATATCACTTCTCTCTGTATGCATATATGTTCATGACAATCTTCTGTTTCCTTCGTTTGCTTACTAGCTAGCTAGCGTGTCTAGTCCTCTCTATACGTATGTATAGTACGTAGCGTCGACCAAGCACGGACATAAGAGAGGACACTTCTCTCTATTAATTATAGCTAGCTAACACAATATATGAAACACCTAAATTAACCCCCCAAATCACCCTCCCTTTCAAAAAAAAAACAAAAACCCCAGCCATAGAAATGCGGACGCGTGGATGCCTATTGGTCCCGGTTGGTGCCACCAACCGGGACCAAAGGCCCTCCTGCCTGGGCTCCGCGCACAGGCCACGTGGAGGCCCATCTGTCCCGGTTCTGGATTTAATCGGGACTAAAGGGACAGGGCATTAGTACCGACCCTTTAGTCCCGGTTCAAGAACCGGGACAAAAGGCCCTTAGGAACCGGGACAATAGGCCCTTTTTCTACTAGTGCCCTCGCCGAGTGCCCGTCCCGGCCTCGCGTGTTGGGCCGCCCTTGCGTGGATCGTTGTCAGGACCCCGACTCGATGTCACATCGATCTAGCCGGTAACACCTCATATCACTTTGCGGCCTCACGCATGGTATCCCCACGGGTGTCGCCTTACCTTTGCCCGGGACCGTTTGCGCCTTTTGGCTCACGTATATGATAGTGTCGCTAGCATCCATATGATAAGGAGCCCGGGCTGACATGACTAGTCGTAAACCCAAAGAGGCACAGACTTACAGGGACAGGCATCCATGACCCAACTTCGAACGTGTCGGTCATCAGCAAGTGGGTCCGGGCTGTAGCACTGGGCTAGCAGGACTCCGGTAAACTGGGCTGTAGCGGGCTAACAGGACTCCGGTACTCAAAGCGTGACATTTCCCCGAAGGGACAGACACAGGAACGAAGAAGGACACATGCCGGCCAGCCTAAGTGTTCCAGAGCAGTAGCAAGCTACCATGGCTCAGCGGTAACACTAGGAGACATTTCCCGGTAAGAGAGGCTACTGAAGATAAACAACTAGATAGTCAGATCCCACACATACCAAGCATTTCAATCATACACACAATATGCTCGATATGTGCAAATACAACGAAGCATCACAACATGACTCTACGCCACAAGTACTTTATTTAAGGCTCAGGGAGCCATACATAACATACACAAAGGTACGGGTCTCACGACCCAACATACAAGTCATACAGTCATACAAACCAGCAGCGGAAGTACATTGTCTGAGTACAGACAACTAGTAAAATAAAAGAGGCTTGGAAAGCCTAGCTATACTACGTGGTCCTTCACAAGCTCAGGGTCACCACCTGGGCCTTTAGCCTACTCGTTGATGTCAATGTCTACATAGAACCCATCAGAAGGGGTTGCAGCGTCTTCTGTAAAAATGTAAATTATAGCAACATGAGTACAAGGGTACTCAGCAAGACTTACATCAGAACCTACATACATGCATATTATCAAGAAGGGTTGGTGGAGTTATTGCAGCAAGCCAGCTTTGACTCTTGGCTAGACTATCCTACGATACTCCAACTTGAAATGGTTTTGCGCACACGAGTCCACTACTCACCACTTCAATACACTACCGAGGATCCACCTCCGTCTTCCTACGGAAGAGCCATCCTCGGCACTCACACTTATCTTGAGGCTTTTAACAGTTTCCATTTACTTGTCTATGAACTGTATAGGCAACCAAGTAGTCCTTTACCGCGGACGCGGCTATTCGAATAGATCATGTTAACCCTGCAGGGGTGTACTCCTTCATACACGCTCTCACCACTTACCGTCGTTTACACGACATGTACTCGGCAACCTTCAAGCGGAAGCCCAACGTGGGTGTCGGCCACGACCTACCTAATCACCTAAGCCCGGGACCGTTTGCGCCTTTTGGCTCACGTATATGATAGTGTCGCTAGCATCCATATGATAAGGAGCCCGGGCTGACATGACTAGTCGTAAACCCAAAGTGGCACAGACTTACAGGGACAGGCATCCATGACCCAGCTTCAAACGTGTCGGTCATCAGCAAGTGGGTCCGGGCTGTAGCACTGGGCTAGCAGGACTCCGGTAAACCGGGCTGTAGCGGGCTAACAGGACTCCGATACTCAAAGTGTGACATTTCCCCGAAGGGACAGACACAGGAACGAAGAAGGACACATGCCGGCCAGCCTAAGTGTTCCAGAGCAGTAGCAAGCTACCATGGCTCAGCGGTAACACTAGGAGACATTTCCCGGTGAGAGAGGCTACTGAAGATAAACAACTAGATAGTCAGATCCCACACATACCAAGCATTTCAATCATACACACAATATGCTCGATATGTGCAAATACAACGAAGCATCACAACATGACTCTACGACACAAGTACTTTATTTAAGGCTCAGGGAGCCATACATAACATACACAAAGGTACGGGTCTCACGACCCAACATACAAGTCATACAGTCATACAAACCAGCAGCGGAAGTACATTGTCTGAGTACAGACAACTAGTAAAATAAAAGAGGCTTGGAAAGCCTAGCTATACTACGTGGTCCTTCACAAGCTCAGGGTCACCACCTGGGCCTTTAGCCTACTCGTTGATGTCAATGTCTACATAGAACCCATCAGAAGGGGTTGCAACGTCTTCTGTAAAAATGTAAATTATAGCAACATGAGTACAAGGGTACTCAGCAAGACTTACATCAGAACCTACATACATGCATATTATCAAGAAGGGTTGGTGGAGTTATTGCAGCAAGCCAGCTTTGACTCTTGGCTAGACTATCCTACGATACTCCAACTTGAAATGGTTTTGTGCACACGAGTCCACTACTCACCACTTCAATACACTACCGAGGATCCACCTCCGTCTTCCTACGGAAGAGCCATCCTCGGCACTCACACTTATCTTGAGGCTTTTAACAGTTTCCATTTACTTGTCTATGAACTGTATAGGCAACCAAGTAGTCCTTTACCGCGGACGCGGCTATTCGAATAGATCATGTTAACCCTGCAGGGGTGTACTCCTTCGTACACGCTCTCACCACTTACCGTCGTTTACACGACATGTACTCGGCAACCTTCAAGCGGAAGCCCAACGTGGGTGTCGGCCACGACCTACCTAATCACCTAAGCCTCCAGTCCAGGTTTATCGCCTATCCAGGTTCCATCCGCAGGGAGTCCGGCCGAGGTTTCCCATACGGCCCCGAACGATGTGAACAGGGTTCCCGAGATACCTAACGGGTATTCGGTACACCGTGCCACGTACCTACCGCATCACAGCCCACCCCTACGGTCAGCGCTGTACATGGCCTCCAGTAGGCTACAAACACCAGAAACTACTTGCAACTCCTGGACGGAGAACTAGGGTGAATAAGAAGCCGAGAGGGTCCATTGGTTTCGGGCCCAATGCATGGTAGTAGCTGATTCTTAAATCACACATACAGATCTCAGTGCTTAAGGTCGGCTTCAATGAAACAACCCACCATGTACTCCTACATGGCCTCTCATCGATACCTTTACCAAATCGTGTTCACCACACCACTCTCATTACCGACATAAACATTTCACTCTAGCCCATGACCCAGATGAACCAGACCTGACACGACTCTAAGCATAGCAGGCATAGCAAGGTAGGAACAACACATACATATGGCTCAAACAACTCCTACACATGCTAGTGGGTTTCATCTAGTTACTGTGGCAATGACAGGTCATGCAGAGGAAATGGGTTCAACTACCGTAGCACACAGCAGTTTGAAACGCGTTGTCTTAATGCAGTAAAAGAGAGCAGGAGCGAGAACATGGGATTGTATCGATATGATCAAATGGTTGGTTGCTTGCCTGACGGTTCGGTGCACTGGTATTGCTCTTCGTCGGGGTTATCACGGTACTCCTCGGGGGCAGAACCTGCCGCAGAGAGCACCGATACACAAACATTACCAAACAGTATGCAACAATATGATGCATGCATGAGACATGGCAAAATGAGTGTATTGGGCTAATGCAACTAAGAACAGATGGGTTTGAACTAATTTGAACCATTGATTCAAAGTTCAAACTCATAAGTTGCCATTTAAGGTGTTTTATCTTGTTCTGTGATAAACAGCAGGTTAGCTTGTTTAAACATGCATGAAACCAGTACAGATGGAAAGATTGGATTTTTTTGATCATTTTTCATATATAATTTGTCCAATTTGGAGTTACAGAATAAAAGTTATGAATTTTTGAAGTTTAAATAATATTCTGGAATTTCCTGTGTAAAAATAATTCCAGTAATTAAATTATTGCGTCAGCACTACGTCATGATGACGTCAGTGGTCAACGGGCTGGTCCAGGTCAAACTGACCAGTGGGTCCCGCATGTCAGTATTCAATTAGTTTAACTAAATTAGATTTAAACTAACTGGATTAATTAACAGAGGGGGCCCCACATGTCATAGACCCAGGGGGTCAACCAGGGCCCACCCGTGGTCAAAGTCAGAGTCAAACACGCCGGCGTCTAGCCGCCGGCGAGCCCGACGCGGCGGCGAAAGTGCTTTTTGCCATTCCGGCAACCAAATGGATGGCGGAAGGCATCTACGTGTTGCTGAGGTTGAGCCGCGACTATTGGTGGTGGTGGTTGGGCTCGGGGTGGCCGGAGTTGGCGCCGGCGGCGACTTTGGCGGCCGCCGGAGTTCGGTTGAAGACGAACTCGTGGCTAGAGTGTGCGGTGAGGTGCGGGGAGTGCATGGTTAGCCCCAACGCGGCGTGGTGAGTGCGATGGACAAGGTGAGGTGGCCGGAGGATGGCCGGGGGCACGTCGGCGAAGAGGTCCGCGACGGCGCATGCGGGTGAGCTTAGTGTGCTCGCTGTGGTGCACGAGAGAGAGAAAGAGAGGAAGGGGAAGTTAGCCCAGCTCACTGCGGTCTTGATGGAAAGGACGGCGTGGTCGGGGACGAGCTGCTGCGGCGGCGACGGCGAAGGGGATCTCCGGCGATGGCGGTTCGGGCGAGGTTGGTGCGGCGGCTTCGGGGCACGCGAGCGCTCGGGGCTTGGCTAGCTCGAAGAAGTAGAGGACGGCGGAGCTTCTGGACACGGTGGCGCGGCGTGGAGATGAAGGGGAGCACGGCTACGGCGGCGGTGCTGCGACGATGGCGTCGGCCATGGCGTGGGAGCGCGAGGGAGAGGAACTGGGGGCGAATGGAGGTGTCCAGGAGGGTCGGGGCGCGACGTGGAGCTCGTCCAGGCCATCAGGGCGGCGAGAGGGGGAGGCAGGGCGGCTTGCAGCTGCGTGGCGAGCTGCGGTGCCGCCGCCGAGCACCTTGGCTGCCTGCCTGGCAAGCCAAGCAGCTCGCTGGAGCGGTGGCCGGGCTGGGCCGGCCAGGTGGGCTGGCTGGTGGGCCTGTGGTGGCGCCAGGTAAGTTTTCCCTTTTTCTTTCTGTTTTTGTTTTTTTAATACTTCTGCAACTTTGTTGAATTAAATAAAATACTTAGGCAACTCCTAAAATCACCAAATTACTCCTGGTCCATAGTTGGATTATTTCCAACATGAAACATTTTAGTTTGGAGATATTTGAGCATTTAAATATTTTATATAATTTTAAATGCCCAAATTCAAATATTTATGATTTAATTCAAAAACCCTAAGATGGCCTAGGAAAATGTGCACCACTTTTGGCAGAGGTTCTGAACCAAGACAAAAATGATGGGCATTTTAGAAGGGCATTTCAGGTTCATTGAAAAGTTTTTTAGTAAACCCTAGTTGGTTTCAGAGGGGACTGGGGGTTCTGTCATCCCCATTTCAAGTTTCTGATGAAAAAGTAGACATGATGCAACACTCTAATGCATGGCTAACTAGGATGTGACAACTCACCCCCACTCAAAAGAATCTCGTCCCGAGATTTGGGTTCCTCCGGGAAGAAGGCGGGATACTCGAGTCGAAGACGATCTTCCCTTTCCCAAGTTGCTTCATCCTCAGAATGGTGCGACCATTGAACTTTGAGAAACTTGATATTATGACGTCGGGTGGTACGTTCGGCCTGATCGAGGATACGAATGGGGTACTCTCGATATGTAAGATTATCTTGGAGATCAAGCGTTTCGTGGTCCACTCCACGGATAGGATCCGAGAAGCAACGCCTGAGTTGAGAAACGTGGAAGACATCGTGGACTCTGGAGAGGTGCGGAGGTAGTTCCAATTGGTAGGCAACTTCCCCTCGTTTGGCGAGAATGCGAAACGGTCCAATGTAACGAGGAGCCAATTTGCCTTTGATACCGAAACGATGGGTTCCCTTCAGAGGGGTGACCCGAAGATAAGCCTTCTCGTCAACCTCGAAAGTCATAGCCTTATGTTTTCGGTCATATTGACTCTTTTGACGAGATTGGGCTGTTTTCAACTTTTCACGAATGATACGAACTTGTTCTTCTGCTTCCTGAATCATATCCGGGCCAAAGAATTGTCTTTCCCCGGTCTCTGACCAGTTAAGGGGTGTTCGACACCGTCGTCCATAGAGAACTTCAAAAGGGGCTTTACCCAAGCTAGATTGATAGCTGTTGTTGTAAGCGAATTCGGCAAATGGAAGGCACTTCTCCCAGTCCATTCCGAATGAGATAACAGAGGCTCGAAGCATGTCTTCTAGAATCTGGTTGACGCGTTCCACTTGACCACTCGATTGAGGGTGGAAGGCGGTGCTAAAGGAGAGACGGGTTCCCATAGCATTTTGGAAACTTTCCCAAAATCGAGAGGTGAAAAGACTTCCTCGATCCGAGTTAATTTCCAAAGGAACACCATGGAGGGACACTATTCGGGAGATGTATAAGTCTGCCAGCTGGCTAGCGGTTATACTCTCACGAACAGGTAAGAAATGGGCTACTTTGGAAAGACGATCGACCACGACGAAAATAGCATTATTCCCTCTCTTGGTCCTGGGAAAACCGGTAATGAAATCCATACCAATTTTATCCCATTTCCATTCAGGAATAGCTAAGGGTTGAAGGGTGCCAGCAGGTCGTTGATGCTCTGCTTTTACACGACGACAGACGTCGCAATTTGCAATAAACTGAGCAATTTCTCTCTTCATCCTAGTCCACCAGAACCTCTGGCGTAGGTCCTGATACATCTTAGTGCTACCGGGATGAATGGTGAGAGGAGATTCATGAGCTTCCTTAAGGATCAAACGCCTCAGGTTTCGCACTTTGGGAACCACTAGTCGATTCCCGAAGTATACGACCCCTTGATCATTAATGGAGAAGCAATTCGCAATTCCTTTCTGAATGTTTCTCTTGATGCGGAAGATTCCCGGATCTACCTTCTGTGCTTTGATAATCTGATCCGTAAGGGTAGGTTTTGCCACCAAGGTGGAAAGAAAACCTTGAGGAACAATGTGAAGGTTAAGCTTCCGAAATTCCTCATGGAGAAGCGGTTGACTTTGTTGTAACATCAGATTGTTACAATAAGATTTACGACTTAGCGCAACATCCATGACGTTGGCTTTCCCTGGGGTGTAGGTTATTCCTAAGTCGAAGTCTGTGATCAACTCAACCCAACGTCTTTGCCTGAGATTCAGATCCGGTTGGGTGAAAATGTACTTCAGACTTTGGTGATCAGTGAGTATTTCGCAACGGTTACCGAGGAGGTAATGTCGCCAGGTCTTAAGTGCATAGACTACGGCTGCAAGCTCTAGATCATGAGTAGGATAATTCTCCTCATGTGGGTGCAATTGCCGTGAAGCGTAGGCAATTACGTGTCGATCTTGCATGAGAATGCAACCTAGTCCTTGTCGCGAGGCGTCGCAGTAGATAACAAAGTCCTTGGAGAAGTCTGGCGGTACCAGTACAGGAGCAGAAGTCAGGCGTCTTTTCAGTTCCTGAAAGCTGTGCTCACATTGTGGAGTCCACTCGAACTTCTTATCTTTCTTGAGAAGTTCAGTTAGAGGTTTGGCAACTTTGGAGAAGTTCTCGACAAAGCGACGACAATAGCTCGCTAAGCCCAGAAAACTCCGAACTTGCTTGACCAATTCAGGTGGAGTCCAATTAAGGATGGCTTGAACTCGCTCAGGGTTAACAGCAATACCTTTACCAGATATTACATGACCCAGATAGGTCACTTCTGACAACCAAAATTCACATTTAGAAAATTTGGCATAAAGGCGATGCTCTCAAAGTTTCTTCAACACTAGCCTTAGATGTTCGGCATGTTCTTCCTCGTTCTTGGAGTAGATGAGTATATCATCGAGGTAAACCACGACGAATTTATCCAAATACTCCATGAAGATTGAGTTCATTAACCGAGAAAAGGTGGCTGGAGCGTTGGTTAAACCGAAGGACATGACGGTGTACTCGTATTGGCCATAACGAGTAACAAAGGCCGTTTTAGGAATGTCCCCGTTTCTGATTTTGATTTGATGGTAGCCCAACCTCAAATCCATCTTGGAGAAGACTGAGGATCCAGCGAGCTGATCATACAGGTCGTTGATCCTGGGAAGCGGATATTTGTTCTTGATTGTGACCAAATTGACAGGTCGGTAATCTACAACCATCCGGTCCGTACCATCCTTCTTCTTGACGAAGAGGACGGGGCAAGCCCACGGAGATGAGCTAGGTCGGATGAAACCCTTTTTCAAGGACTCATCGAGTTGTTTCTTAAGCTCAGCTAGTTCTAGGGGTGCCATCTTATAAGGTCTTCTAGCAATCGGAACGGTTCCGGGGATGAGGTCTATTATGAACTCAACATCCCTGTCAGGTGGAACACCTGGCAATTCCTCTGGGAAGACATCCGGGAAGTCATGGACTACCGGCACGTCCTCAAGGTCTGGCAAAGGGCTGGCGTTAAGAGAATATAATTGTCGCTTGGCTATTCGGGTCAAGACATTGACTATCTTCCCCGAAGGATGGGTGAGTTGAACAGTCCTAGAGAAGCAATCAATTTTGGCTTGATGAGCTGACATCCAGTCCATACCCAAAATGATATTAATATCTGAAGATTTAAGGGCTATCAAAGACGCGAGGAAAACAAGTCTGTCGACTTGGATTTCATTTCCATGGCTTACTCTAGAAGTTTGCCATTTGGATCCCGGAGTTTGAATTACCATAGAGGTTGGCATATCACCGAATGCGACGTTATGCAAGCGAGCATAGTTTTCAGATATAAAAGAATGAGAGGCTCCTGTATCGAAAAGAACAGATGCCGGGTGGCAATTGACAAGAAGCGTACCGAGAACGACGTTGGGATCCTCTTGAGCTTCTTCGGCAGAGATGCAGTTGACATGGCCACGTGAAGCGGTGACCGGCTTGGCGTGGAACACTTTCCCTATCGGCTTGCCACGGCCAACAGCTTTAGCAGACTGGTTGGGGTTGGTCTGGGGACACTCACGCATATAGTGACCAGATTCCCCACACTTGAAACAAGTCACGGAGCTGGTACGTGGAGGAACATTGTTGGTTGGACCCCCATAGGGCTTGGCCGGTGCAGACTGTTGAACGGGGCGAGACGCCTGGAAGGATGGCCTCGGTGTGAACCTGGGTGGCAGGGCGGTGTTGGGTACCCACACGCGGCGCTTCTGAGGACCAGCACCGGATGAGGGATCCATATCACGGCCATGCTTGCGTGTTGCATCATAGTAAGTCTGACCAGTTTCAGCACTGATGGCTTTGTTGACAAGTTTCTGAAAAGATGTGCACTCATGCAGACGGAGGTCACGACGAAGCTCAGGACTAAGTCCCTTACGGAACCTTGCTGGCTTCTTGGCATCAGTAGACACTTCCTCAGTTGCATATCGTGCGAGATTACCAAACTCCCTGCTGTAAGCATCCACAGAAAGTCGGCCTTGGGTGAAACTGCAAAATTCTTCACGTTTACGGTCCATGAGACCCTCCGGAATGTGATGTTCACGGAAAGCCTCACTGAACTCAGCCCAAGTAGTGACATGGCCCGCCGGGCGCATAGCTCCATAATTCTCCCACCATAGACTGACGGGGCCTTCAAGATGATATGCAGCAAAGGTGACCTTGTCAGCCTCCGCTACCAGCGCGGAACGCAGTTTGTGAGCGATACTGCGAAGCCAGTCATCAGCGTCGAGAGGCTCGACGGAGTGGTGGAACGTGGGTGGATGTAATTTGATAAAATCACTGAGTGACACCACGTTAGTCCTCTGATGGTGTGCTGTGTTCTGTTCAATACGCTCCAACAAACGGTTGGTCTCCCGCTTGTTTCTCTCAGCTTCCATCATAACCTCGGCTAGTGAAGGAAGATGAGGCAGATTTGCATCCCTGACTTCACTGCCTTCGGCCTGCTCTTGAGAAGCAGGGTTAGCGCGCGTGTTGACCATCCTAGGTAAACAAGACAATGATTTAGTCAGGATGATAAAATTCCAACATAGGATACAAAATGTAAGGAATAACTCAGAATGCAAGATGATCATCCGTATGACATGGTAGATACAGAAACTGCTTCTTTTATTCCATCGTCATACACACCATACAGGGTTTAGTACAAGACCAAACAAAGTACTATTACGGTGAAAAGAGGATTACATCTCATCGGAGGCATCCCAAGCTCCTATACATTATTTTTCTACACCTCCGGAAAGAGTACAAACTAGGTCATATCCCACGAGTCACGCGGGACGATAGACGACACAGCTAGTGCGAACTAGTGATACTACCACTAACTCAGACCGATCCGTAGTAGTCCTCGTAGAAGTCACCTCCATAGCCTGGAAGCTCAACATGATCATCCGGAAACAGACGATCTCGCGGAGCTTGTGGACCATAGGGGCTAGGATGAGGTCTTGGACCAACAGACGGTGGCCTGCGGGGACCGCGAGGTGGGGTGATGCCTCCTACATCACGCCAAACCATCACGTCTGGCAGAGCAGATCTCACAGGATAGAGATCGCGCATATCTGAATATCCAGCTTGCACCGCCGGTGTGAACCGAGTCAAAGTGGCCCAGTGGTCAGCACGGGTATTGAAGAGCTCTAACCTCAAGGCCCGATTTTCACGGTCCTTATCCTCGAGCATCTCAGCAGTGGTGCGAGTCCGTGAATCCTCCTGGGTGGGGTCAGCATAGATAGCTTGGAGATACCCTTGTGCTCCCGGAAGTGATCCTGGCATATACCGGAAATCAGAGTCCCGAAATAGACCAGATCTGACTCGCATGATGGTCATCATAGAGTAGGCGGCGTCCTGCACAGCCATCTCAATAGTAACCCCGAGTCCATAGGAGCAGTGAAGGGGCTCGATGGATCCAGGATAAGATGGAAATATCCGGACAGTGCAGAGATACTGGCTTTGATTAAAATCTCGGAATTGCTCTTCGACCGTGTACTCAGGATACCAGCGATATCCAGCCTCAGTCATTACCCTGACCAACTTGGCAGTATGGCCGGGTACATCTAGGCATCGAGTCAGGCGAACCACTTGATTGAGGTCGCGAGTGGCCATCTAAAAGCACAATCATAATGCAAAGGCATTAGAATTTCTAGCAAAATTTTGGCAGCATAACAGCTGTAAATGCTCAAGAAGGATTTGAGACATTTGACAAAGGATTTCGTACACACTCAACATCATCATATCAAAGTTCTGAATCCATTCTAACAACATAATGTGGTAGTAGAACTGAACTAGGCTTGTATCCATCAAACTTATAAGGTACTACCGATTAGTAACACGTGATCCTGATAGAGAGTATAGATCCTAATTCCTTAACCCCCGGTGGAAGAATGGACTGACTCAGATCAGAATCTCATAAGATAAAGGAGTAAAAAGAGCCTTACGTTCCAACCCACAAACAATTCCCCTACATATAACTAAAGAATTTCTAGACTCAACATCGACCAGTTTGGCTTGGAGAACCTACAGGCAGTCCGGCTCTGATGCCAATGCTGTCAGGACCCCGACTCGATGTCACATCGATCTAGCCGGTAACACCTCATATCACTTTGTGGCCTCACGCACGGTATCCCCACGGGTGTCGCCTTACCTTTGCCCGGGACCGTTTGCGCCTTTTGGCTCACGTATATGATAGTGTCGCTAGCATCCATATGATAAGGAGCCCGGGCTGACATGACTAGTCGTAAACCCAAAGTGGCACAGACTTACAGGGACAGGCATCCATGACCCAGCTTCGAACGTGTCGGTCATCAGCAAGTGGGTCCGGGCTGTAGCACTGGGCTAGCAGGACTCCGGTAAACCGGGCTGTAGCGGGCTAACAGGACTCCGGTACTCAAAGCGTGACATTTCCCCGAAGGGACAGACACAGGAACGAAGAAGGACACATGCCGGCCAGCCTAAGTGTTCCAGAGCAGTAGCAAGCTACCATGGCTCAGCGGTAACACTAGGAGACATTTCCCGGTAAGAGAGGCTACTGAAGATAAACAACTAGATAGTCAGATCCCACACATACCAAGCATTTCAATCATACACACAATATGCTCGATATGTGCAAATACAACGAAGCATCACAACATGACTCTACGACACAAGTACTTTATTTAAGGCTCAGGGAGCCATACATAACATACACAAAGGTACGGGTCTCACGACCCAACATACAAGTCATACAGTCATACAAACCAGCAGCGGAAGTACATTGTCTGAGTACAGACAACTAGTAAAATAAAAGAGGCTTGGAAAGCCTAGCTATACTACGTGGTCCTTCACAAGCTCAGGGTCACCACCTGGGCCTTTAGCCTACTCGTTGATGTCAATGTCTACATAGAACCCATCAGAAGGGGTTGCAGCGTCTTCTGTAAAAATGTAAATTATAGCAACATGAGTACAAGGGTACTCAACAAGACTTACATCAGAACCTACATACATGCATATTATCAAGAAGGGTTGGTGGAGTTATTGCAGCAAGCCAGCTTTGACTCTTGGCTAGACTATCCTACGATACTCCAACTTGAAATGGTTTTGCACACACGAGTCCACTACTCACCACTTCAATACACTACCGAGGATCCACCTCCGTCTTCCTACGGAAGAGCCATCCTCGGCACTCACACTTATCTTGAGGCTTTTAACAGTTTCCATTTACTTGTCTATGAACTGTATAGGCAACCAAGTAGTCCTTTACCGCGGACGCGGCTATTCGAATAGATCATGTTAACCCTGCAGGGGTGTACTCCTTCATACACGCTCTCACCACTTACCGTCGTTTACACGACATGTACTCGGCAACCTTCAAGCGAAAGCCCAACGTGGGTGTCGGCCACGACCTACCTAATCACCTAAGCCTACAGTCCAGGTTTATCGCCTATCCAGGTTCCATCCGCAGGGAGTCCGGCCGAGGTTTCCCATACGGCCCCGAACGATGTGAACAGGGTTCCCGAGATACCTAACGGGTATTCGGTACACCGTGCCACGTACCTACCGCATCACAGCCCACCCCTACGGTCAGCGCTGTCCACGGCCTCCAGTAGGCTACAAACACCAGAAACTACTTGCAACTCCTGGACGGAGAACTAGGGTGAATAAGAAGCCGAGAGGGTCCATTGGTTTCGGGCCCAATGCATGGTAGTAGCTGATTCTTAAATCACACATACAGATCTCAGTGCTTAAGGTCGGCTTCAATGAAACAACCCACCATGTACTCCTACATGGCCTCTCATCGATACCTTTACCAAATCGTGTTCACCACACCACTCTCATTACCGACATAAACATTTCACTCTAGCCCATCACCCAGATGAACCAGACCTGACACGACTCTAAGCATAGCAGGCATAGCAAGGTAGGAACAACACATACATATGGCTCAAACAACTCCTACACATGCTAGTGGGTTTCATCTAGTTACTGTGGCAATGACAGGTCATGCAGAGGAAATGGGTTCAACTACCGTAGCACACAGCAGTTTGAAACGCGTTGTCTTAATGCAGTAAAAGAGAGCAGGAGCGAGAACATGGGATTGTATCGATATGATCAAATGGTTGGTTGCTTGCCTGACGGGTTGGTGCACTGGTATTGCTCTTCGTCGGGGTTATCACGGTACTCCTCGGGGGCAGAACCTGCCGCAGAGAGCACCGATACACAAACATTACCAAACAGTATGCAACAATATGATGCATGCATGAGACATGGCAAAATGAGTGTATTGGGCTAATGTAACTAAGAACAGATGGGTTTGAACTAATTTGAACCATTGATTCAAAGTTCAAACTCATAAGTTGCCATTTAAGGTGTTTGATCTTGTTCTGTGATAATCAGCAGGTTAGCTTGTTTAAACATGCATGAAACCAGTACAGATGGAAAGATTGGATTTTTCTGATCATTTTTCATATATAATTTGTCCAATTTGGAGTTACAGAATAAAAGTTATGAATTTTTGAAGTTTAAATAATATTCTGGAATTTCCTGTGTAAAAATAATTCCAGTAATTAAATTACTGCGTCAGCACTACGTCATGATGACGTCAGTGGTCAACGGGCTGGTCCAGGTCAAACTGACTAGTGGGTCCCGCATGTCAGTATTCAATTAGTTTAACTAAATTAGATTTAAACTAACTGGATTAATTAACAGAGGGGGCCCCACATGTCATAGACCCAGGGGGTCAACCGGGGCCCACCCGTGGTCAAAGTCAGAGTCAAACACGCCGGCGTCTAGCCGCCGGCGAGCCCGACGCGGCGGCGAAAGTGCTTTTTGCCATTCCGGCAACCAAATGGACGGCGGAAGGCATCTACGTGTTGCTGAGGTTGAGCCGCGACTATTGGTGGTGGTGGTTGGGCTCGGGGTGGCCGGAGTTGGCGCCGGCGGCGACTTTGGCGGCCGCCGGAGTTCGGTTGAAGACGAACTCGTGGCTAGAGTGTGCGGTGAGGTGCGGGGAGTGCATGGTTAGCCCCAACGCGGCGTGGTGAGTGCGATGGACAAGGCGAGGTGGCCGAAGGATGGCCGGGGGCACGTCGGCGAAGAGGTCCGCGACGACGCGTGCGGGTGAGCTTAGTGTGCTCGCTGTAGTGCACGAGAGAGAGAAAGAGAGGAAGGGGAAGTTAGCCCAGCTCACTGCGGTCTTGATGGAAAGGACGGCATGGTCGGGGACGAGCTGCTGCGGCGGCGACGGTGAAGGGGATCTCCGGCAATGGCGGTTCGGGCGAGGTTGGTGCGGCGGCTTCGGGGCACGCGAGCGCTCGGGGCTCGGCTAGCTCGAAGAAGTAGAGGACGGCGGAGCTTCTGGACACGGTGGCGCGGCGTGGAGACGAAGGGGAGCACGGCTACGGCGGCGGTGCGGCGACGGTGGCGTCGGCCATGGCGTGGGAGCGCGAGGGAGAGGAACTGGGGGCGAATGGAGGTGTCCAGGAGGGTAGGGGCGCGATGTGGAGCTCGTCCAGGCCATCAGGGCGGCGAGAGGGGGAGGCAGGGCGGCGTGCAGCTGCGTGGCGAGCTGCGGTGCCGCCGCCGAGCACCTTGGCTGCTTGCCTGGCAAGCCAAGCAGCTCGCTCGAGCGGTGGCCGGGCTGGGCCGGCCAGGTGGGCTGGCTGGTGGGCCTGTGGTGGCGCCAGGTAAGTTTTCCCTTTTTCTTTCTGTTTCTGTTTTTTTAATACTTCTGCAACTTTGTTGAATTAAATAAAATACTTAGGCAACTCCTAAAATCACCAAATTACTCCTGGTCCATAGTTGGATTATTTCCAACATGAAACATTTTAGTTTGGAGATATTTGAGCATTTAAATATTTTATATAATTTTAAATGCCCAAATTCAAATATTTATGATTTAATTCAAAAACCCTAAGATGGCCTAGGAAAATGTGCACCACTTTTGGCAGAGGTTCTGAACCAAGACAAAAATGATGGGCATTTTAGAAGGGCATTTCAGGTTCATTGAAAAGTTTTTTAGTAAACCCTAGTTGGTTTCAGAGGGGACTGGGGGTTCTGTCATCCCCATTTCAAGTTTCTGATGAAAAAGTAGACATGATGCAACACTCTAATGCATGGCTAACTAGGATGTGACAATCGTCCCTTCCAGGCTGGGTCGTCTAGCGCGGCGCTTGCGGCTGGACTGGCCCTGGGCCTGGAGATGCATCGGCCCACGGGGGGTGCCGGCCCATCCCAGAGCCTGCTCCCCCGGCCTGCCCCGCCACGCTCGATCTGGCCTCCACAAGGGTTCCCAGTCCAGCCGCCACGCTCCCCCTGCCCCTCGTTTTCCCCTCGCTCGACATCTCCTTCCTCGCCACCTCGGTCCGCCCCAGCTGCTTCAGTCCTCCCTCCCTCCCCCGCTCTCGACGCCGTCCCCTCGCGGGAGATGATGCGCGAGTGGGGGGGGGCAACTCCGGCCGGCCAAGGTGTAGCTTGGACGACCGCCGCGCCCAGCCCCGCTCGTCGCCCGAGGGCCTCCGCCGGGAGGCTGATCTGCGCCGCGAGCTGGACTCCAGGGACCCGCGCCGCTCTCCTCCGCGCGAGTCTCGGCGCTCCCCCGGCGGTGATAGCCGCTGCTCGCCGGCCCGGGACGACCGCCGCTCCTCGCCTCGCGACGACCGCCGAGACCATCCCCGGTCTCCTGCGGTCGAGACGTGGCGCTCTGACCGGCGACGGTCCCCCTCGCCGGAGCGGCATCGGGCCCGTTCCCCGTCTCCGGCCCGCACCTCCGCTCTACCTGCTTCCGACGCGCCCTCGCGCTGCTATCTACCCCCCCACAACCAGCCCAGTTTCCCTCCTGCCAATGGAGGCAATGAGGGGCGAGGGTGTCAGGGCGCGAAGAAGAAGAAGAAGCGGGGTCCGGCTCGCCCCCCTGCTATGCCGGCCCCCTCCCCCGTGACCTCGGCGTTGGTCGATGTTGTTGCTACTCGTGACCCGCCCCTTGCTTCAACTGCGGGATCGCGGGCCATTACCAAGTTGAGTGCACCAACCCTCCGTTGTGCTACCTCTGCAAGGATACTGGGCACCCAGTGGCCCTATGCCCGGACCGTCCGCTGACTGATGAGCTCATGATGTATGGCCATGGCATCGAGGGCCTCGGGTTCTTTCACATCGAGGTGGAGGATTTACCACCCCCTCCCCGTCGCTCCAGGCAATCGTCACCGTCGTGGGGGTGGGTGTTGCTTCCCCGGAGATGATTGAGGCTGAGCTCAACCACCCGTGCCGGCGTGTGTGGGACTGGCAGGTGATAACCCACAAGTATAGGGGATCGCAAAAGTTTTGAGGGTAGAGTATTCAACCCAAATTTATTGATTCGACACAAGGGGAGCCAAAGAATATTCTCAAGTATTACCAGCTGAGTTGTCAATTCAACCACACCTGGAAACTTAATATCTGCAGCAAAGTGTTTAGTAGCAAGGTAATATGATAGTACTGGTAACGGTGGCAAAAGTAACGGTAGCAAAAGTAATGTTTTTGGTGTTTTATAGTGATGATAACAATAGCAACAGAAAAGTAAATAAGCGAAGAACAATATATGGAAAGCTCGTAGGCAATGGATCGGTGATATAGAATTATGCCGGATGTGGTTCATCATGTAACAGTCATAACCTAGGGTGACACAAAACTAGCTCCAATTCATCAATGTAATGTAGGCATGTATTCCGAATATAGTCATACGTGCTTATGGAAAAGAACTTGCATGACATCTTTTGTCCTACCCTCCCGTGGCAGCGGGGTCCTAGCGGAAACTAAGGGATATTAAGGCCTCCTTTTAATAGAGTACCGGACCAAAGCACTAACACATAGTGCATACATGAACTTCTCAAACTACGGTCATCACCGGAGTGATCCCGATTATTGTCACTTCAGGGTTGCCGGATCAGAATACATAGTAGGTGACTATAGACTTGCAAGATAGGATCAAGAACTCACATATATTCATGAAAACATAATAGGTTCAGATCTGAAATCATGGCACTCGGGCCCTAGTGACAAGCATTAAGCATAGCAAAGTCATAGCAACATCAATCTCAGAACATAGTGGATATTAGGGATCAAACCCTAACAAAACTAACTCGATTACATGATAAATCTCATCCAACCCATCACCGTCCAGCAATCCTACGATGGAATTACTCACGCATAGCGGTGAACATCACGAAATTGGTGATGGAGGATGGTTGATGATGACGACGACGACAGATTCCCCTCTCCGGAGCCCCAAACGGACTCCAGATCAGCCCTCCCGAGAGAGTTTAGGGCTTGGCGGTGGCTCCGTATCGTATAACACGATGAATCCTTCTTTCTGATTTTTTCTCCCCAAACACGAATATACGGAGTTGGAGTTGAGGTCGGTGGAGCTCCAGGGGGCCCACGAGGCAGGGGGCGCGCCCAGGGGGCAGGCGCGCCCCCCACCCTTGTGGCTAGGGTGTGGGCCCCCTGGCCTTGATTCTTTGCCAGTATTTTTTATTATTTCCAAAAATAATCTCCGTGGAGTTTCAGGTCATTCCGAGAACTTTTGTTTCTGCACATAAATAACACCATGGCAATGCTGCTAAAAACAGCGTCAGTCCGGGTTAGTTCCATTCAAATCATGCAAATTAGAGTCCAAAACAAGGGCAAAACTGTTTGGAAAAGTAGATACGACGGAGACGTATCAACTCCCCCAAGATTAAACCTTTGCTTGTCCTCAAGCAATTCAGTTGACAAACTGAAAGTGATAAAGAAAAACTTTTACAAACTTTGTTTGCTCTTGTTGTTGTAAATATGTAAAGCCAGCATTCAAGTTTTCAGCAAAGATTATGAACTAACCATATTCACAATAACATTTAGGTCTCATGTTTACTCATATCAATGGCATAATCAACTAGCGAGCAATGATAATAAATCTCGGATGACAACACTTTGTCAAAACAATCATGATATGATATAACAAGATGGTATCTCGCTAGCCCTTTCTGAGACCGCAAAACATAAATGTAGAGCACCTTTAAAGATTAAGGACTGACTAGACATTTTAATTTATGGTAAAAGAGATCCAGTCAAGTCATACTCAATGTAAACTAACAGTAATGAATGCAAATGACATCAGTGCTCTCCAACTGGTGCTTTTTAATAAGAGGATGCTGACTCAACATAAAAGTAAATAGATAGGCCCTTCATAGAGGGAAGCAGGGATTTGTAGAGGTGCCAGAGCTCGGTTTTGAAATAGAGGTGAATAATATTTTGAGCGGTATACTTTCATTGTCAACATAACAACCAAGAGATGGCGATATATTCCATGCTACACACATTATAGGCGGTTCCCAAACATAATGGTAAAGTTTATACTCCTCCTCCACCAACAAGCATCAATCCATGGCTTGGTCGAAACAACGAGTGCCTCCAACTAACAACAGTCCCGGGGGAGTTTTGTTTGCAATTATTTTTGATTTGATTTGCATAAAGCATGGGACTGGGCATCCCGGTGACCAGCCATTTTCTCGTGAGTGAGGAGCGGAGTCCACTCCTCTTGAGAATAACCCGCCTAACATGGAAGATACGGACATCCCTAGTTGATACATGAGCTGTTTGAGCATACAAAACAAAATATTTATTTGAAGGTTTAGAGTTTGACACATACAAATTTACTTGGAACGGCAGGTAGATACCGTATATAGGTAGGTATGGTCGACTCATATGGAATAACTTTGGGGTTTATTGGATTGGATGCACAAGCAGTATTCCCGCTTAGTACAAGTGAAGGCTAGCAAAATACTGGGAAGCGACCAACTAGAGAGCGACAACAGTCATGAACATGCATTAAAATTAATCAACATCGAATGCAAGCATGAGTAGGATATAATGCACCATGAACATAAATATCATAGAGGCTATGTTGATTTTGTTTCAACTACATGCGTGAACATGTGCCAAGTCAAGCCACTCAAATCATTCAAAAGAGGATACCACCCTATCATACCACATCACAACCATTTTAATAGCATGTTGGCACACAAGGTAAACCATTATAAGCTCCTAGCTAATTAAGCATGGCATAAGAAACTATAATCCCTAATTGTCATTGCAAACATGTTTATTCATAATAGGCTGAATCAGGAACGATGAACTAATCATATTTACAAAAACAAGAGAGGTCGAGTTCATACCAGCTTCTCCCATCTCAATCAGTCCATCATATATCGTCATAATTGCCTTTCACTTGCACGACCGAATGATGTGAATAATAATAACAGTGCAAGTGCATTGGACTAAGCTGGAATCTGCAAGTATTCAATAAACAGGAGAAGACAAGGCAATATGGGCTCTTTGTTAGATCAACAATAATGCATATAAGAGCCACTCAACATTTTCATTATGGTCTTCTCGTATCGACCCCCAAAGAAAAGA
The DNA here is from genome assembly GCF_018294505.1 of Triticum aestivum. NCBI lineage: Eukaryota > Viridiplantae > Streptophyta > Magnoliopsida > Poales > Poaceae > Triticum > Triticum aestivum. Next base: position 40,992,918 of record NC_057809.1, read on the forward strand.
AAAGAAATAAAACTATTTACATGGGAAAGCTCCCAACAAGCAAAAGAAGAACATGAAATCTTTTTGGGTTTTCTTTTTAATTACTACTACAGGCATAAAATTAAAGCTAGCTAAAAGCTACAACTAATTTTCTGTTTTTTCTTAAGGTTTATCAAACACACAAGAAGAAAGCATAAAAAGGAAATAAACTAGTATGGATGATACAATGAAAAAGTATGAGCACCGACAACTAGAAATGAGTGTGTGAACATGAATGTAATGTCGGTGGGAAATACGTACTCCCCCAAGCTTAGGCTTTTGGCCTAAGTTGGTCTATGGCCACGACTGGCCTGGCGAATATCCAAAGTAATAGTTGGGGTTGTACTGCGAAGAAGAAGACTCTGATTGCCACTGGTCGGCAATCATCTCCGGATCCCACTGGTAATTAGACTGTCGTGGAGGATCAAATTGTGGTTCCGACTCTGGCTCTGTGGCTGATGTAGGGTTCCGGTAGGCGTGAATAGCCTCCAGCGGAACGAGATACTGGCCTGTAGATAAATCAAATAAGGAAGGAGCAGGCAAGGTGATAGTCTCAGGATGATGTTTATCAAAGAACAATTTGTATTTAAGCTCCCTTTCCCTATTCTTTACAATAAAATCATGCACTACCATACTCTTATAATCTAAATAAACAGTAGGCAACAAATTTTCTTCTTTTTCATAGTGCCTAATAGGTATGTTATAGTATGCAGCAAGGCGTGAAGCATAGACACCTCCAAAGATGGGGCCCTTTGTACGGTTCAGACTTAACCGTTTAGCAATAATACCGCCCATACTAACAGAGTCATCACGGAATAAACCATGGAAAAAAAAAAATATCATGAACACTAAGGTTTCCACAGTTTCCGCGACCAATTAAGCAACGACTAGCAAATATTGCAAAGTAGCGTAAAACAGGAAAATGTATGCTAGTGATTCTTGCATCAGAAACTTTCCTAGTTTCCCCTACAGTAATAGTGTCAATAAACCCGTCCACATCTCTACGATGTGGTTCCTCTAGGCTACCCTCAAAAGGTATTTTCCAAACCCTGCAGAATTCATATAGTGACATCTTCTTAACCACATCATATAAATGAAACTCTACTGAAGGAGGTGATTCCCTAGGATAATAGTAGAAGTTTTGCACAAAAGTATTGGTGATTAAGAGATACTGTTTGTGTTGGTCGCGGAGGAAGTCGGTGAGGCCTCCATTCTTAGCCAATTCATAAAAATCATCATAAATCCCGGCTGCTCTCAAGAAATCATCGGAAGGCCATTTACACGGCCGAACCTCCGCGGTGCGAGGCAGATTATATTTGGGCCTCTCTGCTTCTTCATTTTGCTTTTCCTTCGAGCTTCAGCTCGATGAGCCCCTCAAAAATCTCTTCATTATTTTCTGAAAAATTCTGAAATTTTTAGTAAGTTCAAATAAAAGTAAACCAAACTCAACAAAATTGATAGCAACTACTCCTACAAGTGCCTAGAGCCTATATCATGCATCTGGACTACTTGGAACCATATAAATTTGACATGCAAGCTCAAGAACATGGTCACCTAGGCAGCAAAAATTTGCAATGAATAAAGCACTTGAACAAAAACTAATTGGACCAATGGAGGAGTCACATACCAAGGAACAATCCCCCAAAGCAGTTTTGTGAGAGGTGCTTTGAGCAAGGAGATCAAAAATCGCAGCAAAATGAGCTAGAACTCGTGCTTGAGCTGGATGGTGATTTTTTGGGAGGAAGAAGTGTGTGGGTGCAGGAATAAGTGGAGGGGAGCCACCATGGGCCCACGAGGCAGGGGGGTGCGTCCAGGGGAGTGGGCGCGCCCTAGACCCTCGTGGCCAGGTGCTTGCTCCCCCTGCTGTGTTCTCAGTGCCAGATATTCTCAAATATTCTAGAAAAAATCATATTTGGCAGGGAATTTGGAGAACTTTTATTTTCGGGCTGTTTTTTATTCCATGGATAATTCAGAAAATAGACAGAAATTACTATTTTTTCTTTATTTAATATAAATAACAGAAAGTAAAAAGAGGGTACAGAGAGTTGTGTTTTCTAAATTCATCCATCTCATGCTCATCAAAAGGAATCCACTAACAAGGTTAACCAGGTCTTGTTAACAAACTCATTCCGAATAACATGGAACCAGAGAATTTTCGAATAACACTAGGTTACCTCAACGGGGATATGCACATCCCCAACAATAAGAATATCAAATTTCTTCTTGACAGTAGGAAGAGGAAATTCAAAACCTCCAAAAATAATCGATGGAATTTTTCCAATAGAGTTTATACTATGAACTTGAGGTTGTTTCCTCGGAAAGTGTACCGTATGCTCATTACCATTAACATGAAAAGTGGCATTGCCTTTGGTGCAATCAATAACAACCCCTGCAGTATTCAAAAAGGGTCTTCCAAGAATAATAGAAATACTATCGTCCTCGGGAATATAAAGAATAAAAAATTCCGTTAAAATTGTAATGTTTGCAACCACAACAGGCACATCCTCACAAATACCGACAAGTATAGCAGTTGATTTATCAGCCATTTGCAAAGATATTTCAGTAGGTGTCAACTTATTCAAATCAAGTCTACGATATAAAGAGAGAGGCATAACACTAACACCGGCTCCAAGATCACATAAAGCAGTTTTAACATAGTTTCTTTTAATGAAGCATGGTATAGTTGGTACTCCAGGATCTCCTAGTTTCTTAGGTATTCCACCTTTAAAAGTATAATTAGCAAGCATGGTGAAAATTTCAGCTTCCGGTATCTTTCTTTTATTAGTAACAATATCTTTCATGTACTTAGCATTAGGATTCATTTTAAGCATATCAGTCAAACGCATATGCAAAAAGATAGGTCTAATCATTTCAGCAAACCCTCAAAATCCTCATCATCCTTTTTCTTGGATGGCTTAGTGATACATCCATTTTTCATCATGCTTTTATATTGATATTTATCGCATTATGGGCTGTTACCACACATTATGCCACAATACTTATGCCTATTCTCTCTTATTTTACAAGGTTTACATACAGAGGGAGAATGCCGGCAGCTGGGATTCAGGGCTGGAAAAGGAGCAAATATTAGAGACCTATTATGCACATCTCCAAAAGTCCTGAAACTTCACGGGAGCACGTTTCAGAATATATAAAAAATATTGAGCGCAAGAAGTACCAGAGGGGGGCCACTCACCAGCCACGAGGGTGGGGGCGCGCCCTACCCCCTGGGCGTGCCCCCTTCCTCGCGGGCCCCCTGGTGGCCCTCTAATTCCCATATTCTACTATACGGAGTCTTTCGTTGAGGAAAAAATCATAAGAAAGCTTTTGGGACGAGACTCCGCCGCCACGAGGCAGAACCTTGGCAGAACCAATCTAGGGCTCCGGCGGAGCTGTTCTGCCGGTGAAACTTCCCTCCGGGAGGGGGAAATCGTCACCATCGTCATCACCAACGATCCTCTCATCGGGAGGGGGTCAATCTCCATCAACATCTTCACCAGCACCATCTTCTCTGAAACCCTAGTTCATCTCTTGTATCCAATTCTTGTCTCTATGTCTGGGATTGGTACCTATGGGTTGCTAGTAGTGTTAATTACTCCTTGTAGTTGATGCTAGTTGGTTTATTTGGTGGAAGATCATATGTTCAGATCCTATATGCATATTAATACCCCTCTGATTATGAACATGAATATGCTTTGTGAGTAGTTACATTTGTTCCCGAGGACATTGGAGAAGTCTTGCTATTAGTAGTCATGTGAATTTGGTATTCGTTCAATATTTTGATGAGATGTATGTTGTCTCTCCTCTAGTGGTGTTATGTGAACGTCGACTACATGACACTTCACCATCATTTGGGACTAGTGGAAGGCATTGGGAAGTAATAAGTAGATGATGGGTTGCTAGAGTGACAGAAGCTTAAACCCTAGTTTATGCGTTGCTTCGTAAGGGGCTGATTTGGATCCATATGTTTCATGCTATGGTTAGGTTTACCTTAATACTTTTGTTGTAGTTGCGGATGCTTGCAATAGAGGTTAATCATAAGTGGGATGTGTGTCCAAGTAAGGGAAGCACCCAAGCACCGGTCCACCCACATACCAAATTATCAAAGTACCGAATGCGAATCATATGAACATGATGAAAACTAGCTTGATGATAATTCCCGTGTGTCCTCGGGAGAGCTTTTCTCTATATAATAATTTGTCCAGGCTTGTCCTTTGCTACAAAAAGGATTGGGCCACCTTGATGCACTTTATCTACTTTTGTTACTTGTTGCTCGTTACAAATTATCTTATCACAAAACTATCTGTTACCTATAATTTTAGTGCTTGCAGAGAATACCTTGCTGAAAACCGCTTACCATTTCCTTCTACTCCTCGTTGGGTTCGACACTCTTACTTATCGAAAGGACTACTATAGATCCCCTATACATGTGGGTCATCACTTAGGAGGAAAGGGCATGGGTTTCTGAACCCAAGGCTCTCTTTCATTACCGTGTTTCCTAGCAACAAAGTCTCTCTTATCCTAACGTTGATTCTTTGATTTTGGGTTATCAAGATCAACAGCAGGTTAAATCTCTACATCATTGTCATTACTAGGTTGAGCATCACCATGAACATCATTATTAACATTATCACTAGGTTCATGCTCATTACTAGATTGTGTTTCAGCATCAGAAATAGAGATATCATTGGGATTCTCAGGTGTCAATAACAGGTTCACTAGAAGCATGCAAAGTCCTATCATTTTTAGCCATAATGATCATAATCCTTATCAGTAAAAGATTCAACCAAAGTAATTATATCAGGATCAATAGAGAATTCATAATCCTTATCAGTAACAAAGATAGGTGAAGTAACATAAGCAGGATAATATTTCACTCTAGCATTTAGAGTTTTTTGTTTAAGCTTAGCTAATAATTTCTTAAGATCATTTCTATCATTGCATGAAAGAAAGTCTCTTTTAGTTTCTTCATCCATAACATAGCCCTCAGGCACAACAGGTAATTCATATTTATTGGGAGAGCCTTCATCATCACTTTCATCAATATTATCAGTTTCAATAATTTCATTCTCTCTAGCCCTAGCAAGTTGTTCATCAAGAAATTCACCAAGTGGCATAGTAGTATCAAGCATAGAAGTAGTTTCATCATAAGTATCATGCATAGCAGAAGTGGCATCATCAATAATATGCGACATATCAAAATTAATAGCAGAAGCAGGTTTAGGTGTCGCAAGCTTACTCAAAACAAAAGGTGAATCAAGTGCAGAGCTAGATGGCAGTTCCTTACCTCCACTCATAGTTGAGGGATAAATCTTGGTTCTTGGGTCTTTCAAGTTCTTCATAATGATAAGCAGATATAAATCCCAAGTGACTCAAAGAATAGAGCTATGCTCCCCGGCAATGGCACCAAAAAATAGTCTTAATAACCCACAAGTATAGGGGATTGCAACAGTTTTCGAGGGTAGAGTATTCAACCCAAATTTATTGATTCGACACAAGGGGAGGCAAAGAATATTCTCAAGTATTAGCAACTGAGTTGTCAATTCAACCACACCTGGAAACTTAATATCTACAGCAAAGTGTTTAGTAGCAAAGTAATATGATAGCAGTGGTAATGGTGGCAAAAGTAACGGTAGAAAAAGTAATGTTTTTGGTGTTTTATAGTGATGATAACAATAGCAACGGAAAAGTAAATAAGTGAAGAATAATATATGGAAAGCTCGTAGGCAATGGATCGGTGATAGAGAATTATGCCGGACGTGGTTCATCATGTAACAGTCATAACCTAGGGTGACACAGAACTAGCTCCAATTCATCAATGTAATGTAGGCATGTATTCCGAATATAGTCATACATGCTTATGGAAAAGAACTTGCATGACATCTTTTGTCCTACCCTCCCGTGGCAGCGGGGTCCTAGCGGAAACTAAGGGATATTAAGGCCTCCTTTTAATAGAGTACCGGACCAAAGCATTAACACATAGTGAATACATGAACTCCTCAAACTACGGTCATCACCAGGAGTGGTCCCGATTATTGTCACTTCGGGGTTGCCGAATCATAACACATAGTAGGTGACTATAGACTTGCAAGATAGGATCAAGAACTCACATATATTCATGAAAATATAATAGGTTCAGATCTACTATGAATATGTAGGAACCAATATGAGCATCCAGGTTCCGCTATTGGTTATTGACCGGAGACGTGTCTCGGTCATGTCTACATAGTTCTTGAACCCGTAGGGTCCGCACGCTTAAAGTTCTGTGATGATCGGTTTTATGAGTTTATATGTTTTGATGTACCGAAGGTAGTTCGGATTACCGGATGTGATCACGGACATGACGAGGAGTCTCGAAATGGTCGAGACATAACGATTGATATATTGGAAGCCTACATTTGGACATCGGAATAGTTCTGGGTGAAATCGGGATTTTATTGGAGTACCGGAGGGGTTACCGGAACCTCCCGGGGGTTAATGGGCCTTGTTGGGCCATAAGGGAAAGAGAGAGGGGCCGGCCTAGGGCAGGCAGCGCGCCCCCTTCCCCCTATCCGAATTGGACTAGGAGAAAGGGGGGCGGCGGCCCCCTTTCCTTCTCTTTCTCTCCCTGCATTTCCCCCTCCTACTAGGAGGAGGATTCCTCCTCCTAGGCGCGCCAACAAGGGTCGGCCGGCCTCCCCCTTGCTCCTTTATATACGGGGGCAGGGTGGCACCTCTAGACACTCAAGTTGATCACAAAGATCTCTCCCAGCCTTGTGCGGTGCCCCCCCTCCACCATAATCCACCTCGGTCATACTGTAGCGGTGTTTAGGCGAAGCCCTGCTACGGTAGCTTCATCAACATCGTCACCACACCGTCGTGCTGACGAAACTCTTCCCCGAGCTCTATTGGATCGTGAGTTCATGGGACGTCACCGAGCTGAACGTGTGCTGAACGCGGAGGTGTCGTACGTTCGGTACCGAGGATCGGTCGATCGTGAAGACGTACGACTACATCAACAGCGTTGTCATAATGCTTCCGCTTAACGATCTACGAGGGTACGTGGACGACACTCTCCCCTCTCGTTGCTATACATCACCATTATCCTGCGTGTGCGCAGGAATTTTTGTTGAAATTACTACGTTCCCCAACAGGTGGGCGCGCCCCCCACCCTCGTGGACACCCTGGGACTCTCCTGGCCCAACTATTTTACTCCAGGGTTTTCTTTTGGTCCATAAAAAATCATCAAAAATTGGCACGTCAATTGGACTCTCTTTGATATTCCTTTTCTGTAAAACTCAAAAACAAGGAAAAACAGAAACTGGCACTGGGCACTAGGTTAATAGGTTAGTCCCAAAAATCATATAAAATAGCATATAAATGCATATAAAACATCCAAGGTTGATAATATAATAGCATGAATACTTCATAAATTATAGATACGTTGGAGACATATCAGCATCCCCAAGCTTAATTCCTGCTCGCCCTCGAGTAGGTATATGGTAAAAGAAATAATTTATGAAGTGTGAATGCTAGCAAGTGCATAAGTTTCATCAATGATAGTTTCAATCACTTTTTATAGCATCATTATATATCATAACAGTAGCTCATCTTCATAAAACTTTTCATGATCAAGTAACAAGCTATTCACATGTTAAAGTATAGATCATAAACTTTCTTGAAACTAACAAACTATATTCCCAGTCATCAAACAATTGCAATTCATCTTATTTCTAGGAAGGGTCTATGTCAGAGCTTTGATTTAGCAAACTCCACATACTCAACTATGATTTAATATTTCACAATTGCTAACACTCACGTGATATTTATGGGTTCAAAGTTTTAATCGGACACAGAGAAAGATAGGGGCTTATAGATTCGCCTCCCAACCTTTTACCTCAAGGGTAATGTCAACAATAATAGTTCATGATAACTTACATCCAATTGGATATATATATCAGGATCTTTCCAACACAATTTGCTTGCCAAAGGATAAAATGTAAAAAGGAAAGGTGAAGATCACCATGACTCTTGCATAAGGTAGAAGATAAAAGTAAAATATAGGCCCTTCGCAGAGGGATGCAGAGGTTGTCATGCACTTCTATGGTTGGATGCACAAAATATTAATGCAAAAGAACGTCACTTTATATTGCCACTTGTGATATGGACCTTTATTATGCAATCTGTCACTTTTATTTCTTCTACATCACAAGATCGTATAAAGCTTATTTTCTCCACATTAATAGATCATACATATTTAGAGGGCAATTTTTATTGCATGCAACGATGACAACTTACTTGAAGGATCTTACTCAATCCATAGGTTGGTATGGTGGAATCTCATGGCAAAACTCGTTTTAAGGGATGTTTGGAAGAACAAGTAGTATTTCTACTTGGTGTAAAGAATTTGGCTAGCATGAGAGGGAAAGGCAAGCTCAACATGTTGGATGATCCAAGACAATATACTTTATTTCGGATATAAGAAAACATAACCCATTACGTTGTCTTCCTTGTCCGACATTAACCTTTTAGCATGTCATATTTTAATGAGTGCTCACAATTACAAAAGATGTCCAAGATAGTATATTTATATGTGAAATCTCTCTTCCTTCAATATTCTTTCATGAATTGTTCAAGTGACCAATTCTATGTTTGCTAACTTTCAATAAGTTTACTACCTATACTTATTCTAGTGTGAAGTCATTACTCCCCATGGTATAAGCATATGAAACATATATAAATTCAGATTTATGATATTCAGTTATTCAATCATTTACTCATAGGATATACGTGAAACACGTGAGTAAATGATAAACTACTCCAAAAGATATAAGTGAAGAACACTGAGTGGTCAAATAATTAACTAGCCATGGGAGGATTCTTTTTCATTTAAGATTTCAGATCCAATGATTTTATTCAAACAGCAAGTAAAATTGAAAATACGCTCCAAACAAAACACATATCATGTGACGAATAAAAATATAGCTCCGAGTAAGGTATACCGATAGTTTTGAAGACGAAAGAGGGGATGCCTTCCGGGGCATCCCCAAGCTTAGACGCTTGAGTCTTCCTTGAATATTACCTTGGGGTTCCTTGAGAATCCCCAAGCTTAGGGTCTTTCCACTCCTTATTCTCCTCATATCGATATCTCACCCAAAGCTTGAAAACTTCAATCACACAAAACTTAACGGAACTTCGTGAGATAGGTTAGTATGATAAAGAGTAAACCATTCACTTTGGTACTGTCAAAGACAAGGCTCATAATTGTTCTCACACAATGCCTACTGTACCATATCATTTCTACAATTTATATTGAGAAATATAAGCCATAGAAACTAGAAAACAAGCAAACTATGCAATGAAAACAGAATCTGTCAGAAACAGAACAGTCTGTAATGATCTGAACACTAACCATACTTCTGCTACTAAAATAATTATGAAATATATTGGTGGGCGTGAGGAAGTTTTCTATTAATCTTCTGCAAAAAGAATCAGCACCAAAGCACTCTTCTGTAAAAAAATGGCAGCTAATCTCGTGAGCGCAAAGTTTCTGTTTTTTACAGCAAGATCACATTAACTTTCACCCAAGTCTTCCCAAAGGTCTTACTTGGAACTTTATTGAAAAAAGCTATAAAACATGATTACTACAGTAGCTTAATGATGAGAACACCCAAAAACAGTAAGGATAAATATTGGGTTGTCTCCCAACAAGCGATTTTCTTTAATACCTTTTAGCTAGGCATGATGATTTCAATGATGCTCACATAAAAGATAAGAATTGAAACATAAAGAGAGCATAATGATGAATATGACTAGCATATTTAAATCTAACCCACTTACTATACCTAGGGATTTTTTGAGCACACAATTTATGGGAACAAGAATCAACTAGCATAGGAAGGCAAAGCAAATATAACTTCAAAACTTTAAGCACATAGAGAGGAAACTTGATATTATTACAACTCCTACAAGCATGTATTCCTCCCTCATAATAATTTTCGGTAGCATCATGAATGATTTCAACAATATTACCTTCACATAAAGCATTATTTTCATGATCTACGAGCATAGAAATTTTACTACTCTCCACATAAGCAAAATTCTCCTCATTTGGAATAGCGGGATCACTAGTTCCTAAAGTTGACACTCTTCCAAACCCGCTTTAGATGATAGTGTTATTCATGCTCCAAAAGATATAAGTGAAGTTCATGGAGAGTTCTACAATTAATATAGACTAACCAATATCCAAGCTCAAAATGTATAAGTGAAGCACACGAAGCATTCTATAAAGCCATACTCAAAAGATTTAAGTGAAGCTCAAAGAGCAATTCTATAGGATCATACTTAGAAGATATAAGTGAAGAACATGAAGTATTCTATAAATTAATGAAGGGACATCTTATACTAGCATGGTTCTTAAAGAAAAAGAAAAACACAAAGGACACAAATCATGTGAACAAAACAAAAACCAAGGTATACCGATATTTGTTGAAGAAGAAAGATGGGATGCCAACCGGGGCATCCTCAAGCTTAGATGCTTGAGTATCCTTAGAATATTTACTTGGGGTGCCTTGGTCATCCCCAAGCTTAAGCTCTTGCCTCTGTTTATTATTATCATATTGATAGCTCCTCGATCTTTGAACACTTCATCCACACAAAACTTTAACAAAAACTTTGTGAGATCTGTTAGTATAATAAAGCAAATCACTACCTTTAAGTACTATTTCAAACTCATTACAATTTCATATTAGAACTATATCTACTGTATTACAACTTCTCTATGGTTAATACCCCCCCCCCCCCGATACTACCCATAGATTCATCAAAATAAGCAAACAACACACGAAAAACAGAATCTGTCTAAAACAGGACAGTCTGTAGTAATCTGGAGGTTTAGTAAACTTATGTAACTCCAAATATTATGAAATAAATTTGACAATTTGAACAATTTTTACATAAGTAGTGTTCAGAAAGTTTCAGACCCATTTGACTTTCCAGTAAAAAATATAAAATCACGCGCTACAGCCAAAGTTTCTGTTTTTGTTCTGCACATAGTAAACAAGCAATCTAATCATCCTAAAACCAAAGCTTGGCACATTTTTTTTAATACAATGGATATATATAAGGGGATAATTATTTACAGAGAAACTTCCATGAAAAATTCTACATTGTTTCCGTGAGCATGAACACAAGTGCTCATGGTCGACCCTCACTTCTTCAATGCATAACTTTCCAATCACTTCTCTTTTTGAAAAACTTTTTAGGTATGAGAGGCAAGTAATTTTTTTGTATTTTCAATCTTAATTTTTTTTGTATGTTTCACCCACAACTAAACATAAACAAAAAGGAGAAACAAAATCTACTTAGTGAAGAAAGCAAACAAGCACACACGAGAATATCAACCCCACGCTATTGCTCCCCGGCAACGGCGCCAGAAAAGAGCTTGATAATCCCCAAGTGCAGGGAATCATCGTAGAAATTTCCAAAGGTGGAAGTGATAAGTATGGAGTGTCGAACCCACAACGAGCTAAAGGTAAGATCAATATTCTCTCAAGCCCTATCTGCCACTGATACGACTCTACGTACACCGAACGTTTGCTTCCAACTAGCAACGAGAAATAAAACTATGTTGTGGGTATGAAGAGGATAACTTTGTATGATATCGGAGAGCTAAAATATAAAAGTAGGTGTTGTTATCATAAAGTTAGAATATATTAGTAAATATTATAAATAGCGAGTGTGGAATAATGGTGGATTGGTGTGCGTAATTGTCCTATGCAATCGTTAACAAGACCGGTAATCACTATTGCAGTTTCATATGAGGGAGAGGCATAAGCTAACATACTTTCACTACTTGGATCATATGCATTTATGATTGGAACTCTAGCAAGCATCCGCAACTACTAAAGATCATTAAGGTAAAACCCAACCATAGCATTAAAGCATCAAGTCCTCTTTATTCCCATACACAACAACCCCCTTACTCGGGTTTGTGTGTCAGTCACTCACCAACCCACTATAAGAGAATCATGAACGTATTGCAACACCCTACAGCAGGAACCCTCACGCTTGCGCAACACGGAGAGCAGCATAGGACAACATCAAAGTAAAACATACAACTCATACCAATCTAGATCATCAATCAACCCAACGACAAAAGATATCTACTCAAAACATCATAGGATGGCAACACATCATTGGATCATAATATGTGGCATAAAACACCGTGTTCAAGTAGGGATTACAGCAGGGTGCAGGAGAGTGGACCGCGTAAAAGATATGAGGATGGTGATGATGATGGTGATGTTGATGAAGACGATCACCGCAGCGATGATTCCCCTCTCGATGGCACTCTGGTGCCACCAAGAGAGAGGAGGAGAGGTTCTCCCCCTTGTGCTTCCTCCTCCATGGCCTCCCCCTTGGATGGGGAGAGGTTCTCCCTCTGGTCTTTGGCCTTCATGACGATAATGGCCCCTCCAGGATCCTCCTCCATGCCCTCCGGTGATGATGGCCCCCTCCGGCAGGGTGCCAGAGAGGGCCTAGATTGGTTTTCGGTGGCTATAGAGGCTTCTGGCGGCGAAACTCCCAATCTAGGTTAATTTTTCGAGGTTTCTGTATTTATAGGAATTTTTGGCGTTGGTCTCACTTCAAGGAGGTGCTCGAGGCGTCCACGAGGCAGGCCCACACGCCTGGGGGGGGGCGCCCCCACCCTCGTGGATGCCCCGGGACTCTCCTGGCCCAACTCTTTTACTCCGGGGTCTTCTTTTGGTCCAACAAAATTGTCAAAAATTTGCACGTCAATTGGACTCCGTTTGATATTCCTTTTCTGTAAAACTCAAAAACAAGGAAAAAAACAGAAACTGGCACTGGGCACTAGGTTAATAGGTTAGTCCCAAAAATCATATAAAACAACATATAAATGCAGATAAAACATCCAAGGTTGATAATATAATAGCATGAATACTTCATAAATTATAGATACGTTGGAGACATATCAACGTGTTCCCTCCTGGACCGCGTCCTAGTCTCCCCAGAATGAGAACTTAGATGCCCCTTGGCTTCGCTCCGTGCGATTACCCGGATTGGGTCAGACTACGTCCCTCTCCTCCTCTCCACCGCCGACGAACACCCTCCCACCCCGCCTCGCTTTAGGTTCGAGCTCTTCTGGCTCAACCAAGTGGGCTTCAGGGAGGCGGTCGCGGCCAAGTGGACCTCTGCGCACTCCTCCCCCCACCGGTCCATATCGTCTATGGACTCTTGGCAGTTTTGCGCCAAGCTCGCCCGCCAATTTATGAAGGGGTGGGGCGCTAACCTTGGCCGGGACCTCCACGAATGCAAAAAAGCCCTCCTATCTGCCATCCAGGCCTTGGACTCCCGCACGGACACTTCCGGGATCTCCCCGGATGAGTGGATGTTGCGATATGATCTTGAGGATCAGCTCGCCACCATCTATACGGATGAATAAGCATACTGGAGGCTCCGCGGTACCCAGCGATGGGTGCTGCGGGGCGACGCTAATACAACATACTTCCAGGCGATCGCAAATGGGCGGCGACGTCGGAACTCCATCCACTGTTTGTGGGATGGTGATTCCCAGCACATCCGGGCACATGTAGATGGCTTCTACAAAGCCCTTTTCTCCCCCACCCTTCGGGGTGGGGTCGCTCTGGCGACCGACATCTGGTCGGGCACCCAGCTTGTGTCTGATGCGGACAATGCCACCTTAGTTGCCCAGTTCTCCGAGGAGGAGGTCCTCGCGGCGATTAAGGGCATGAACGCCTCCTCGGCGCTGGGGCCGGATGGACTGCCAGTGTCCTTTTTTAAAGCATTCTGGCAGACCATCAAACCTGAGGTCATGGCTCTCTTCGGCGAGTTTTTCTTGGGGACCATGTATCTTGGGCGCCTGAACTATGGGGTCGTAACTCTTATCCCCAAAGTTCCGGGCACGACGGACATCCGCCAATTCCGACCTATCACTGTGATCAATGTTATATTCCGGATCCTGGCCAAAGGGTACGCCAATAGGGTGACCCTGCTAGCCAACTCGATCACTCACCTCAATCAGTCGGCTTTCATTCAGGGTCGTTTTATCCTGGATGGGGTGTTGGTCTTCCACGAGGTCCTTCATGAAGTCCGCTCCAAGCACCAATGGGCGGTCTTCTTGAAGCTCGACTTCCATAAAGCCTATGACACTGTTCACTGGTCCTTCCTTCGGGAAGTATTACTCCGCAAGGGCTTTGATGACCGTTGGGTGACCGGAGTTTTGCAGCTTGTCTCCTGCAGTCGGACCGCTATTAACATTAATGGTGAGATTGGCCCCTTCTTCCCCACACTATGTGGGGTTCGCCAAGGCGACCCTTTCTCACCGTTCTTGTTCAACATGGTGGTTGACGCTCTTGCGGACATTCTTGACAAGGCCAAATCAGCCGGTCACATTCACGGCATGGTCCCACACCTAGTAGGAGGGGGTGGGGTATCCCTCCTCCAATATATATGCCGACGACACCAGAATAATGGTTGAGGGCTCCGCGTCCGATATTGCCAACCTGAATTTTCTCCTCCTATGCTTCCAACAGATGTCCGGTCTTACCATCAACTTCGATAAGAGCAAAGTGATGATTCTAGGATCCCCCCGGAGGAGGCCCAGGGCATTGCGGACCGGCTTAACTGCCGCATGGGTTCTTTCCCCACGACTTATCTGGGGATCCCAATTAGTGACTCGCGCCTCACTGATGACCCACAAGTATAGGGGATCTATCATAGACCTTTCGATAAGTAAGAGTGTCGAACCCAACGAGGAGCAGAAGGAAATGATAGGCGGTTTTCAGCAAGGTATTCTCTGCAAGCACTGAAATCATAAGTAACAGATAGTTTTGTGATAAGATAATTTGTAACGAGCAACAAGTAACAAAAGTAGATAAAGTGCAGCAAGGTGGCACAATCCTTTTTGTAGCAAAGGACAAGCCTGGACAAATTCTTATATAGAGAAAAGCGCTCCTGAGGACACATGGGAATTATCATCAAGCTAGTTTTCATCATGTTCATATGATTCGTGTTCGGTACTTTGATAATTTGGTATGTGGGTGGACCGGTGCTTGGGTGCTGCCCTTACTTGGACAAGCATCCCACTTATGATTAACCTCTATTGCAAGCATCCGCAAATACAACAAAAGTATTAAGGTAAACCTAACCATAGCATGAAACATATGGATCCAAATCAGCCCCTTACGAAGCAACGTATAAACTAGGGTTTAAGCTTCTGTCACTCTAGCAACCCATCATCTACTTATTACTTCCCAATGCCTTCTTCTAGGCCCAAATAATGGTGAAGTGTCATGTAGTCTACGTTCACATAAGACCACCAGAGGAGAGACAACATACATCTCATCAAAATATCAAACGAATACCAAATTCACATGACTACTAATAGCAATACTTCTCTCATGTCCTCATGAACAAAAGTAACTACTCACAAAGCATAAACATGTTCATAATCAGATGGGTTTTAATATGCATATAGGATCTTAACATATGATCTTCCACTAATTAAACCAACTAGCATCAACTACAAGGAGTAATTAACACTACTAGCAACCCACTAGCACCAATCCCAGACTTGGAGACAAGAATTGGATACAAGAGATGAACTAGGGTTTTGAGATGAGATGGTGCTGATGAAGATGTTGATGGAGATTGCCCTCTCCCGATGAGAGGAGTGTTGATCATGACAATGGCGATGATTTCCCCCTCCGGGAGGGAAGTTTCCCCGGCAGAACAGCTCCGCCAGAGTTCTAGATTGGTTCCGCCTCGTGGCGTCGGAGTTTTGTCTGAGAAGATGGCTTATGATTTTTTTCCATCGAAAGACTCCATGTAGTAGAAGATGGCCAGTGGAGGGCCACCAGGGGGCCCACGAGGTAGGGAGGCGCGCCCAGGGGGTAGGGCGCGTGCCCCACCCTCGTGGGTAGGGTGTGGCCCTCCTGGTGAAGTTCTTGCTCTCAGTATTTTTTATATATTTGGAAAACATCTTCTATGAAGTTTCAGGACTTTTGGAGTTGT
This sequence comes from Triticum aestivum, assembly GCF_018294505.1. Classification (NCBI taxonomy): domain Eukaryota; kingdom Viridiplantae; phylum Streptophyta; class Magnoliopsida; order Poales; family Poaceae; genus Triticum; species Triticum aestivum. The sequence continues at coordinate 41,008,971 of NC_057809.1, forward strand.
GCAGAATAGGTCTCTAATATTTCCCCCTTTTCCAGCCCAGAATCCCAGCTGTCGGCATTCTCCCTCTTTATGTAAACCTTGTAAAATAAGAGGGAACAGGCATAAGTATTGTGACATAATGTGTAATAACAGCCCATAATGCAATAAATATTGATATAAAATCATGATGCAAAATGGACGTATCAACTCCCCCAAGCTTAGACCTCGCTTGTCCTCAAGCGAAAAGCCAAAATCGAAAAATATGTCCACATGTTTAGAGATAGAGGTGTTGATAAAAATAAAATACGGACATGAGGGCATCATGATCATTCTTAGAACAACAACTTATATAATTCTTTCCATATAATCTCTTATGCTAGAGTAGTAATTCAATCACAATATCAAGTATGAATCATAAACTTCATTGAAAACTAACAAGCTACAATCTCCGTCATTGAAGCAGTTGCAATTTATGATAACATAGGAAAGAGTCAATGTATAAGAGCTTTTCAGCAACTCCACATACTCAACTATCATATAATCTTTCACAATTGCTGACACTCACGCAATACTTATGGGTATGGAGTTTTAAACAGACACAAAGAAAGATAGGGGCTTATAGTTTTGCCTCCCAACATTTTACCTCAAGGGTAATGTCAACAATAATAGTTCATGAAAACTCACATCCAATTAGCCATATATACCAGGATCTTTCCAACATATTGTGCTTGCCAAAGGATAAAGTGTAAAAAGGAAGGGTGAAGATCACCATGACTCTTATGCAATGTAGGAGATAAAAGTAAAAGAAAGGCCCTTCGCAGAGGGAAGCAGAGGTTGTCATGCGCTTTTATGGTTGGATGCACAAAATCTCAATGCAAAAGAATGTCACTTTATATTGTCACTTGTGATATGGACCTTTATTATGCACTCTGTCCCTTTTATTACTTCCATATCACACGATCGTATAAAGCTTATTTCCTCCACACCAATCAATCATACATATTTAAATAGCAATTTTTATTGCTTTGCACCGATGACAACTTACTTGAAGGATCTTATTCAATCCATAGGTAGATATGGTGGACTCTTATGGCAAGACTGGTTTAAGGGTATTTGGAAGCACAAGTAGTATCTCTACTTGGTGCAATGAATTTGGCTAGCATGAGGGGGAAAGGCAAGCTCATCATGTTGGAAGATCCAAGACAATATAATTCATCTTAGATATAAGAAAACATAGCCCATTATGTTGTCTTCCTTGTCCAATATCAACTCTTTAGCATGTCATATTTTAATGAGTGCTCGCAATCATAAAAGATGTCCAAGATAGTATATTTATATGTGAATACCTTTCTTTCTTTATTACTTCCTATTAATTGCAACGATGACCAAAACTGTGTTTGTCAATCCTCAACAACTTTTATTCATCATACTCTTTCTATGTGAGCTCATTACTCTCCATAAGACTCACATGATCTCTTTGTTTCTTTTTATTTCTTTCTCTTTTCTTTTATTCACTTACGATCATGGCAAAATAAGCAAGCCCTTGAATCAACACTAATCTTTATTATATAGCTCACGGACTCGATTACATAGAAGGATAATAAAGAAAAACTCATAACTAAATCATACTAAGAACTTTTATTCTACTAGATCAAGATATTACCAAAAGGATCGAACTAAGAAAAATGGTAAAGATAAAAGTGATGGTGGTACGATATTGGGGAACTCCCCCAAGCTTGGCAGTTGCCAAGTGGAGTCCCCATACCCATGTGATTATGTCTCCTTTGCTGGTGAAGAAGGTGGGGTTGTTGATGATGGATAGTCGCACATCAAGCGTAGGAGGTCTTCTAACTTGCGGTTAATGCCGTAGAGTGCGATGATATGCTCCTTCAACAAAATATTTTCACGTGTGAGATACTTATTTTGTATACGAGCCAACTCAATCATCTTGAAAGCTTCGATTTCTGTTGGGGTAAGAAGATTGTGATGCAGGTGAAGGGTGTCTTCTGTTGCTGGAACTTGGTCCTCCATGGCCTTCTTGATCCCTTCATCCTTGTTGATCTCCATAGGTTCTTCTCTCTTCAGCTCTATCTTCATTAGCCAAGCATCATTGCCCTCATGGTTGGAGGAGGAGGGAGACGACATAGTGCCTGGCCTTGACAACCCTGACAGAAAACAACTCGAAACAAAGACAGGAGATTTTTGCGTGATATGGGAGTCAAAACCCCTGGGAGATTATATAATGAATTTTTACCGACCAAAATACGTGTTGTGTACGAAAATGGAGTCCGGATAGCACACGAGGTGCCCACGAGGTAGGGGGGCGCGCCCAGTAGGGTAGGGCGCGCCCTCCACCCTCGTGTCCTTCCCGGACTACTGCTTATTTTTCTATTTTTCTAAATATTCCAAAGTGGAGAAATATTGCCTTAAAACTGTGTTGGAGTCGGTTTACTTACCGTACCACATACCTATTCCTTTTTGGAGTCTGAAATGTTCCGGAAAGTGTCCTTTATGTATTCCTCCGGGGTTACAGTTTCGATAACATTGGTTTCAACATTTATGGGATTTCCTGAGATATAGTGTTTGATTCTTGGACCGTTCACCACCTTCGGATTGGTGCCTTCGAAGTTTTTGATTTTTATGGCACCGGAACGGTAGACCTCCTCGATAATGTAAGGGCCTTCCCATTTAGAGAGAAGTTTTCCTGCAAAAATCTTACACGAGAGTTGTATAGCAATACATAATCACCTACATTAAACTCACGCTTTTGTATCCTTTTGTCATGCCATCTTTTAACACTTTCTTTAAACAACTTGACATTTTCGTAGGCTTGGGTTCTCCATTCATAAAGTGAGCTAATATCAAATAACCTCTTCTCACCGGCAAGTTTAAAATCATAGTTAAGTTCTTTAATAGCCCAATAAGCCTTGTGTTCTAGTTCGAGAGGAAAGTGACATGCTTTTCCATAGACCAGTTTATACGGAGACATACCCATTGGATTTTTATATGCAGTTCTATAGGCCCATAATGTTGGGGAATGTAGTAATTTCAACTTTCCTACGCACACGCAAGATCATGGTGATGCATAGCAACGAGAGGGGAGAGTATTGTCCACGTACCCTCGTAGACCGAAAGCGGAAGCGTTAGCACAACACGGTTGATGTAGTCATACGTCTTCATGATCCGACCGATCAAGTAGCGAATGTACGACACCTCCGAGTTCAGCACACGTTCAACCCGATGACGTCCCTCAAACTCCGATCCAGCCGAGTGTTGAGGGAGAGTTTCGTCAGCACGACGGTGTGGTGATGATGATGATGTTCTACCGATGCAGGGCTTCGCCTAAGCACCGCTACAGTATTATCGAGGTGGACTATGGTGGAGGGGGGCACCGCACACGGCTAAAAGATCAAATGATCAATTGTTGTATCTTTGGGGTGCCCCCTTGCCCCCGTATATAAAGGAGCAAGGGGGGGTGCGGCCGGCCTAGAGAGGGGCGCGCCAGGAGGAGTCCTACTCCTACCGGGAGTAGGACTCCCCCTTTTCCTTGTTGGACTAGGAGAGAGAGGGGAAAGAGGTGGAGGAGAAGAAGGAAGGGGGGCGCTGATGAAGCTATGTACCCAGGGTAGGTTCACGGACCTGTCCTAACTGCCCTACCCAAGGACACCTCTAGAATAAATCACCTTTCAATCGACTTGGAGGTGTTCCACTCGACAGACTTGAAGACATTCGACCAAGAAGCAATTACTCGACCAAGATCCAACCACTCGACGGCCAGGAGACCTAAAGTCACTCCGCACGCTAACGGTCGGTCATTAAGTAGCTTTTATGGTCATCATAGCACTTTATTACTAGCGTTATCAGTAACGCCCTACCTTAATGTACATTGGACCCGTCGTAACGTGGGCTGGCCGGGGTCCTGGCGCACTCTATATAAGCCACCCCCTCCTCCGAGACAAGGGTTCGCACCTCTGTAACTCATACACACATAATCCAGTCGACCGCCTCCGGGCTCCGAGACGTAGGGCTTTTACTTCTTCCGAGAAGGGCCTGAACTCGTAAACCTTGCGTCCTTACAACCTCTCCATAGCTAAGACCTCGCCTCTCCATACTTACCCCCCTACATCACTGTCAGAGTTAGAACCACGACAGTTGGCGCCCACCGTGGGGCTAGGAGTCTTAGCGCCTAGTTTGAGAAGTTGCGATTTTTTCCGATCTCCTTGATCATGGTTTCGGGCGGAGCTTTGGTGGAGGGCCGCGAGATCCGTCTCGGCGCGCTCACGTTCATCGCCGACGACTCCGCTTGGCTTCAGGAGGCTCCACTCGACGTCGACGCGCTCCCCGTCCGCGGGGCGACGCACTTTCGCGCATGCGTCCGTGGTGTCCTCCTGCGGCAGCCGTCGACCCAGTATCGGTCGGCTCCCGTGGCATCTCCCCGCCCTGTTTCTCGCCGGCGCAAGCGCTCCGGTCGGTCGAGGCTTCAGAGGTGGGTGAGGCATGCGGTGGCCCGCCAGTCGGCCACCCCACAAGTCGCGGCAATCGAGCCCGACGAATCCCTCTACGGCCTGTTCGACTGGCTCCGCAGAGACCGCATCCGAATGCGACAGCAGTGACCCAGCTGCAGAGGTTCTGGTGATCGATGGGCCACACAGTCCTCCCGGTTTCCCCCGCGCTGACGGAGGCGCGGATGGGGGCGACCCGTCGCGTCCTCACGAGGAGTATCTCCCCGAGCCTCTCACGTCGTTGCAGCGGGAGGAACTTCGCCGCCGGAACATGGATGCACTCCACACTCCTATCGTTGGAGAAACCCCCGAGGCCCGAGCCTTGGAGGACGCGCGCTTGGCTAACTTGGCCGAGCGCACTCGACTGGAGAATCTCCAGCGAATACTCGACGGGCGAGCGCGTCAACGGGCTCCAGAATCCAGTCGACGTCAACTCTTTCCGCCCCCGCAGGTATATCGTACTCCGATTCAGAATTTGGCGGCTGCGGCCCGTATAGCAGAGTCGATTCAGCCCTCCCAGTCAGAGGCTGGCAGAGGCTTGTTGCAAATCAGAGCGTTGCTCCGGGCAGCGGGAGACCAGAATTCCGCTGTTTCTCAGTCGCGGAACAGGATCCACAGTCGATCCGTTGCAGCGGATACAGTCCAGTCGGCTCACAGCCCAAGATCGCCTCCGAGGCGTGAGGGACGTGGAGACCGGCGTGATCAGTACAGAAGGAATGAGCAGTATGATCACCGATTCGATCGTGATGATCGACGTCGAGTGCCAACCCCTCCCCCGAGGAGTGGATCATATGTGCCTCGACAGCAGGTGGACAGACGCCCTCATAGTGTTGGGCGGAGAATTCCAGTCGACCCCAGGGAACCAGGCTTTGATGCGAGATCCATTCTCGTTCAAGGTTTGGTCGACAGGAATAGAGCTCACCGAGAAGGCCACGACAGAGATGCGCCTACCAGTAGCAGAGTACATGTTTCAGGGCCGGAGTGTTTCAGTCGAGCCATCAGAGCCGCTGTAATTCCTCCCAACTTCAGGTTGGCGACTGGAGTTAGTAAGTTCACCGGTGAGTCCAAGCCCGATACTTGGCTCGAAGATTACCGAGTGGCTGTCCAGATTGGCGGTGGGAACGATGAGGTAGCCATGAAGCACCTGCCTCTCATGTTAGAAGGCTCGGCCAGAGCGTGGCTGAATCAGTTAGCACCCAGCAGCATTTACACTTGGGAGGATCTCTCCCGAGTGTTTGTCACCACATTTGAAGGAACATGCAAGCGACCTGCAGGCCTTACGGAATTGCGGTCTTGCGTGCAGAAACCGAATGAAACTCTGAGGGATTACATCCAGAGGTGGATCACATTGCATCACACAGTTGAAAATGTACCAGATCATCAAGCAGTTTGTGCCTTTAAAGAAGGCGTTAAGTACAGAGAATTGAATCTGAAGTTCGGTCGAACCGGAGAGATGTCTCTGAATCGGATGATGGAGATTGCCACCAAATACGCTAATGGTGAAGATGAGGATCGACTCCGGAGTGGCAAGCATAAAGCAGTCGCCCAGGAAACCGGAGGAAATTCCAGTCGGAAACAGAAGCGGAAAGCCGAGCCAGCCGCTCCTGGGGAGGCCCTGGCCGTAACCCAGGGAAAATTTAAGGGAAAACCCAAAGGACCTTGGAACCCCAAGAAAGTTAAAGACCAAGATGGAAATGATGTTTTGGATCTACCGTGTCACATCCACACCAAGAAAGATGAAGAGGGTAAACTCATTTACCCAAAGCATACCACTCGACAGTGTCGGCTTCTGATCCAGCAGTTTCAGGGCAAGCAGTCCAAAGATAAGGAAAAGGAGTCGGACAAAGTTGAGGACAAGGAAGATAGTGACGATGGGTACCCCCAGGTCAATTCCACCCTGATGATTTTTGCTGATGTTGAGAGCAAAAGTCGACTGAAGGTTATTAACCGTGAGGTAAATATGGTTGCTCCGGCAACACCCAATTATCTGAAGTGGTCCCAGACTGCCATCACATTCGACCAGTCTGATCACCCTACGCACATTGCCACCCCTGGGAGGCAAGCTCTGGTGGTCGACCCAGTTGTCGAAGGCACTCGACTGACCAAAGTCCTGATGGATGGAGGCAGCGGTTTGAACATACTGTATGCAGAAACATTGAAAGGGATGGGCATTCCGATGTCCAGGCTCAGCACCAGTAACATGAGTTTCCATGGAGTCATTCCTGGGAAGAAAGCCGAGTCACTCGGCCAAATTGCTCTTGATGTGGTTTTCGGTGATTCCAAGAATTACCGCAAGGAAAAGTTGACATTCGAAGTTGTGGATTTCCAAAGTGCTTATCACGCTATTTTGGGCAGGCCAGCTTATGCACGCTTCATGGCTCGACCATGTTATGTGTATCTCAAATTGAAGATGCCTGGTCCCAAAGGTGTGATCACTGTTACAGGCAATCGGAAGAAAGCAGAAGAGTGTTTTCAGAAAGGCTCAAAGATTGCTGACGCTCAGATGGCGGTGGTCGAGCTGCAAGAGTATCAGAAGACTGCAGATCCGAGTGAGTTGCTACGAGCTAAGAAGCCTGCTTCAGAATCAGCTTTTCAGTCGTCCGGTGAAACGAAGGCAGTTCACATTCACCCGACCGATCCAAACGCTGCTCCGACTCACATCTCAACGACGGTCGACTCCAAATAGGAAGAAGCGCTCATCCAGTTCCTCCGTGAGAACTGGGACATCTTCGCATGGAAGCCTGCTGACATGCCTGGAGTTCCCAGGGGGCTGGCTGAGCACCGTCTACGAGTCGACCCAAAATTTAAACCTGTGAAAGAACATCTTCGACGGTCCGCCGTCCAGAAGAGGAAGGCCATTGGCGAGGAGGTGGCTCGGCTCTTAGCAGCGGAGTTCATCCGAGAAATTTACCACTCCGAGTGGCTCGCCAATGTTGTCATGGTCCCCAAGAAGGACAAGTCACTTCGCATGTGCATTGATTTCAAGCATGTCAATCGGGCCTGCCCGAAAGATCATTTTCCTCTCCCCCGCATCGACCAGATAGTCGACTCGACTGCGGGATGTGAGCGTTTGTCTTTCCTAGACGCCTATTCCGGGTACCATCAGATCCGTCTGTACGGGCCCGACGAGATCAAAACAGCTTTCATCACTCCATTCGGGTGCTTCTGTTATGTCACCATGCCGTTCGGCCTCAAGAATGCCGGAGCCACGTTCATGAGGATGATTCAGAAGTGTTTGCTCACTCAAATCAGTCGGAATGTGGAGGCATACATGGATGATATTGTGGTCAAGTCACGGAAGGGTTCCGACCTGCTGACTGACCTTGCTGAAACCTTTGCCAACCTCAGGAGGTATGATATCAAGCTCAATCCGTCAAAGTGCACGTTCGGAGTTCCAGGTGGGAAGTTACTCGGTTTTCTCGTTTCCGAACGGGGAATCGACGCCAATCCTGAAAAAATTGGTACTATACTCCGGATGAAACGTCCTGTGCGTGTGCATGACGTCCAGAAGCTTACAGGATGCTTGGCCGCTTTAAGTCGATTCATCTCTCGCCTCGGTGAAAAGGCATTGCCTCTTTACCGACTGATGAAGAAGTCCGACAAGTTCGAGTGGACTCCAGAAGCTGATGCAGCGTTTACAGAGCTCAAAGCTCTGCTCTCCACCCAGCCGGTGCTTGCTGCCCCAATCAGCAAGGAGCCTTTGCTGATTTACATTGCAGCCACAGGACAAGTTGTCAGTACAGTACTTACGGTCGAGCGGGAAGAAGAAGGAAAGGCCTTCAAAGTTCAGCGCCCAGTATATTATGTTTCTGAAGTTTTGACTCCTTCAAAGCAAAGATATCCTCATTACCAGAAGCTTGTATATGGGATTTATATGACCACGAAGAAGGTTGCACATTACTTCTCTGATCATTCCATTACAGTCGTCAGCGACGCTCCACTATCAGAGATTTTGCACAACAGAGATGCAACTGGTCGAGTGGCCAAATGGGCGATTGAACTTCTTCCCCTAGATATCAAGTTTGAGGCAAAGAAAGCTATCAAGTCCCAAGCAATTGCAGATTTCGTCGCCGAGTGGATCGAACAGCAACTTCCGACTCAAGTTCACTCGGAGCACTGGACCATGTTCTTCGATGGATCTAAGATGTTGAATGGTTCCGGTGCTGGGGTAGTATTGGTTTCCCCCCGAGGAGATAAGCTCAGATATGTTCTCCAGATTCACTTCGATTCCTCCAATAACGAAGCAGAATATGAAGCACTTTTGTATGGGTTGCGCATGGCCATTTCACTCGGCGTCCGTCGCCTCATGGTCTATGGCGACTCAGATTTGGTGGTTAATCAGGTGATGAAAGAATGGGACGTCAGAAGTCCAGCTATGACTGGTTATTGCAATGCAGTGAGAAAGTTAGAGAAGAAATTCGAGGGGTTAGAGCTTCATCACATCCCCCGACTGAAAAATCAAGCGGCTGATGATTTGGCAAAGATAGGCTCCAAGAGAGAAGCCATCCCCAGCAATGTGTTTTTGGAACACATCCACTCGCCATCAGTCCAAGAAGATCCTTTTACAGATGAAGCCCCGCAGCCAAAGAGTGCCACAGATCCGACTGAAGTTGAAATTCCGGCAGTGGTCGACCTAATCATGGAAGTTTTGGCAATCACCCCTGACTGGACGATACCGTACATCGCGTATATCCTGAGAAAGGAACTCCCGGAGGACGAAGAAGAGGCTCGACAGATCGTCCGTCGATCCAAGGCCTTTACAGTCATAAAGGGACAGTTGTATAGAGAAAGCGCGACTGGAGTCGGTCAGAAGTGTATAACACCAGAAGAAGGTCAGATAATCCTTGATGATATCCACTCGGGGACCTGTGGTCATCATGCGTCCTCTCGGACCATTGTGGCTAAAGCATACCGAGCGGGATTTTACTGGCCAAGAGCGAATGAAATGGCAAAAGAGATAGTCGACAAGTGTGAAGGGTGCCAGTTCTACTCCAACATGTCGCACAAGCCTGCATCAGCCCTGAAGACCATTCCACTCGTCTGGCCCTTCGCTGTTTGGGGACTGGACATGGTTGGCCCATTGAGAACAGGCAGGAGCGGTTTCACACATGTGCTTGTGGCAGTCGACAAGTTTACCAAATGGATTGAAGCTAAGCCTATCAAGAATCTTGATGCTTGCACTGCTATCAGTTTCGTCAGAGAGTTAACATTCAGATATGGAGTCCCGCATAGCATCATCACCGACAATGGGTCAAACTTTGATTCAGACAAGTTCAGAGCTTTTTGCGCCTCTCAAGGCACATGAGTCGACTACGCATCGGTCGCCCACCCCCAGTCGAATGGACAAGCAGAAAGGGCAAATGGTCTGATTCTCAAAGGACTAAAGCCTCGGCTGATGCGTGATCTCAAGCACGCAGCAGGCGCTTGGGTCGACGAGCTTCCGTCGGTTCTGTGGGGATTGAGGACTACCCCGAATCGGTCGACTGGAAGAACTCCGTTCTTTCTGGTTTACGGAGCGGAAGCAGTCCTGCCGAGTGATCTACTTCACAATGCACCCCGAGTCGAGCTTTATACCGAAGATGAAGCAGAACAAGCCCGGCAAGACGCAGTCGACCTCCTGGAAGAAGAAAGAGAAATGGCTATGATCCGATCGACCATTTATCAGCAAGACTTGCGTCGATTCCATGCCAGAAATGTGAAGAGTCGAGCCTTCCAAGAAGGAGATTTGGTCCTCTGAGTGGATCAACAGAAACCACACAAGCTCGCTCCTACTTGGGAAGGTCCCTTCATCGTTACCAGAGTCCTCCACAATGGAGCGTATCACCTTTACAATGTCGATCGCCAGATCGATGAGCCACGAGCTTGGAATGCAGAACTGCTCCGCCCCTTTCACACTTGAATTCTCACTCGGATGAGATGTAATAAGAAAAACTTCTATAGTCTATTTATCAAAGACAAGAGTGTTACAAATTTTCCTATAATTGTTGTTGCTTTTGTTTGCGTGTGAAATCCCCCAGTGGGTGGCTTAGCTGCGAATCCGTTTCGCCTAAGTTTGTAAAAAAAACCTACCGAGTGGTGAGCCAGACTCCCACTCGGAGGCTTAGCTGCAGCCCAGTGCTCGCCTAAGTGTTTAAAAATCCTACCGAGTGGTGAGCCAGACTCCCACTCGGAGGCTTAGCTGCAGCCCAGTGCTCGCCTAAGTGTTTAAAAATCCTACCGAGTGGTGAGCCAGACTCCCACTCGGAGGCTTAGCTGCAGCCCAGTGCTCGCCTAAGTGTTTAAAAATCCTACCGAGTGGTGAGCTAGACTCCCACTCGGAGGCTTAGCTGCAGCCCAGTGCTCGCCTAAGTGTTTAAAAATCCTACCGAGTGGTGAGCCAGACTCCCACTCGGAGGCTTAGCTGCAGCCCAGTGCTCGCCTAAGTGTTTAAAAATCCTACCGAGTGGTGAGCCAGACTCCCACTGGGAGGCTTAGCTACAGCCCAGTGCTCCCCTAAGTGTTTAAAAATCCTACCGAGTGGTGAGCCAGACTCCCACTCAGAGGCTTAGCTGTAGCCCAGTGCTCGCCTAAGTGTTTAAAAATCCTACCGAGTGGTGAGCCAGACTCCCACTCGGAGGCTTAGCTGCAGCCCAGTGCTCGCCTAAGTGCTTAAAAATCCTACCGAGTGGTGAGCCAGACTCCCACTCGGAGGCTTAGCTGCAGCCCAGTGCTCGCCTAAGTGTTTAAAATTCCTACCGAGTGGCGAGCCAGACTCCCACTCGGAGGCTTAGCTGCAGCCCAGTGCTCGCCTAAGTGTTTAAAAATCCTACCGAGTGGCGAGCCGGACTCCCGCTCGGAGGCTTAGCTGCAGCCCAGTGCTCGCCTAAGTGTTTAAAATTCCTACCGAGTGGCGAGCCAGACTCCCACTCGGAGGCTTAGCTGCAGCCCAGTGCTCGCCTAAGTGTTTAAAAATCCTACCGAGTGGCGAGCCGGACTCCCGCTCGGAGGCTTAGCTGCAGCCCAGTGCTCGCCTAAGTGTTTAAAAATCCTACCGAGTGGTGAGCCCGACTCCCACTCGGAGGCTTAGCTGCAACCCAGTGCTTGCCTAAGTGTTTAAAAATCCTACCGAGTGGAGAGCAAACCTCCCACTCGGAGGCTTAGCTGTAGTCCAGTACTCGCCTAAGTTTGAAAAAATCCTACCGAGTGGTGAGCAGACCTCCCACTCGGGGGCTTAGCTACAGTCCAGTACTCGCCTAAGTTTGAAAAAATCCTACCGAGTGGAGAGCAGACCTCCCACTCGAGGGCTTAGCTGCAGTCCAGTACTCGCCTAAGTTTGAAAAAATCCTACCAAGTGGAGAGCAGACCTCCCACTCGAGGGCTTAGCTGCAGTCCAGTACTCGCCTAAGTTTGAAAAAAATCCTACCGAGTGGAGAGCAGACCTCCCACTCGGGGGCTTAGCTGTAGTCTAGTACTCGCCTAAGTTTTTAAAATCCTACCGAGTGGAGAGCAGACCTCCCACTCGGAGGCTTAGCTGCAGCCTAGTGCTCGCCTAAGTACGGAACACATCCCAATCCGCAAGGACGACGAGGTGCAAATCGACTGCTACCTTCTCCTTCGGAGCTACACCACAAATACAAAGTTATTTTGAGTGAAGAAGAAGTTCCACTCGACAGATAATTCATGAAGATATTCAACGATAAATCAAGTTCAGATAAGATCCAAAGGATCTAGACCGCAGATCAAGGTACTCGAGCCTCCAGCTCAACCAAGTTTAACGGTTACAAAAACCACTCGGCATTCCGAGGTAAATTTAAGGTGGGACATAAGAGTTTGTTCACTCCACGGGAGGAGGGCTGGCAGGCTCGACGAACTCATCCAGGTCGACGCCGTCGGCTATCCGTGTGGCTGCAGCGATGAAAGTCTCCATAAAGGTTCGGAAGTCATGCTTCTGGGTGTTGGCGACCTTAATTGCTGCCAGCTTGTCTTGTCGCACCTCCTTGCAGTGGACACGAACCAAGGACAGAGCCACATCAGCGCCACACCGAGCAGAAGACTTCTTCCACTCCTGCACTCGGTCAGGGATTCCGTTAAGTCGAGTCATCAGAGACTCGAGATCGTTTCGGAGCGTAGCCTCTGGCCAAAGTGCCTGGTCGATCCGTGACATGGAGACCTTCAGTCGAGCCAAGTAGTCCACGGCACCGTCGATGCGAGATTCCAGTCGGAGCAGATTCATGGCAGTTTCATCTTTCACGGGAGAGTTGATTGGATCCAAACCTGGTTCGATCCGTCCAGTCTCCTCTTCAAAGTTCTGGCAAAACTCTGCATTCACGATCCAAGGATAAGTCAATTTTCATACACTGAGTCGACACAAAAAAAACACCAGTCGGAACTGAATGTGCACCTTCAAGCTTGATGTACAACTTCTTGGCGAGGCTCCTCAAGTAGCTCTCCAGATCGTCCCTCTTGCGAGTGATGCCTTCCATCTTTTCGTTCAGGTTGAGGTTATCCTTCTTCCAATGTGTACACTCCCTGTTGGCTTCATTCAGAGTGGTCTTCAGCCTGGTATTCTCTTCTTCTAACTGGCCGACCGAAGCCAGCTTCTGTTCGGCCAGAGCGGTCTTGTCGTCAGCCTCCTTACGGGCAGCAGCCAAGTCCTGATCCTTCTTCCCAGAGCTTCTCTCGTTTTCGCAAAGAAATGATGATTGATTCGGGAATAGCAGAAGGTACTCAAGCCTAAAAACTAACCAGTCGACAAAATCATCTTACCCCGCGGTGCCTGTCTCTGACCTTTTTGCAGCTCTGTCCTGGCCAGCTCCAGATCAAGGTTCAGTTGAATCTGCTGCTTCTCAAGTCAGCAAAGCGAGCTCCAAGATCGCAAGATTTCTGAAATCAAAGGGAGAGTTATCGTTACAGCAAAAAAAGGCAATAATTAAGACTATGCGACTGCAAACAGAGTACATAGTCTCGGACTACAAGTGGCACTTATGCCCCACGGTTTATCACTCGACCGCCCGCGAACGACAAAAAAAGAAAGTAGAACTCAGATATAGTCGACTGCCAGCAGTCCACCATAGTCTCGGGGACTACACCCAGTGGGTGCACTTAGCGTGCCCCCACCGGTTCTGATCCCACTCGACCGCCCGCCGAAGTCGAGTGGAAGAGACAAACTACTAGTTTGGTTTATACATTCGGCAAAATACAAAGACTACAGTCGATGCCAGCAGTCCACCGTAGTCTCCACTAGTCCAAAACTTCAATCGACGCACCCAGTGGGTGTACAGACGCAAAGATTTTCGGAAAGAATCTTCAGATAGCCGACTAACCTGAACGTTGCTCTGGAGAGCCGAGCTGGCATCATAGGCGGCTTGGCTGGCGTCCCGCACCATCTTCATCTTCTCCATCATAATGCCCGCCTGGCGTATGGCTTCCCTAGCAGCATTCACCTCGTCCTCTGGGGCATGATGGGTCGCAAAAACTGAAGGCGGGTCGACAGGGGCCTGAGCAGTCGAAGAAGAAGGCAAGGCACTCGACAAGGGCTCCACGAAGGTAACAGAACCCCGATTTACGTCACTAGTGTCCTGAACGACTGGTTCCGCCCTCGGCGTCGACTGTAGCGCCTCACTTGAAGGAGCTCGCCTACTCTTCCTCGTCAAAGACCTCTCGGGCTCTTCATCATCATCAGGGAGGTCAATAATGTTGGGAGCTGTGCAATGTTCAAATTGCCAAAATCACGTCACCCAATGATGCACGATGTAGTTGAATCGACCAAAGAAAGATAGTATGGCGGAAATCATACCTGGATTAGAAGTGACCGCATCCTCCATCACCTCATCATCATCCCTGTAAGCTGAGGTCCCGGAAGTGGCAGCGCTAACAATTCCAAAGTTCGTCCAGTTAAAACAAGAAAAACAAACAGCGCGGAGCGTCGAGTGAATACAAGGAGAGACACTCACGCGGAGGCGACAGGGATATCGATCTTGATCTTTGGCAGCGCCTTCCGAGTCTTCGGCTCTGCAACTTTGGGGTGTTTTGGCGCCTTCTCAGTCGGGGTTGGTGAAGAGACCCGAGGACGCTTTGAAGACTGGCCAGCCTGAGCAGTTGCCTTGTCGCGGGCACTCGGCCGTTCTTGGTCAAGCTTGGATCGTCTCTCTATGCGAGGAGGCGACTTGACTTCTTCCCCATCACTTGAGTCGTCACTTCCACCATCCCCTTCACCATCAGAAGTCCACTCGCCACTTTCTCCACCACTCGCCTCGCCTTCCAGAGCTTGCTCTTGCTCCCCGTTGGGCATCGAATACATTTCAGTAATGGCCTGAAAGAAAGCAGGGAGAACAATGTCAATCAACGCAATACAGACAGCTGCGCGAGTGAATTCGGATTACAAGCAAAAACTCAGAATCAGACCTGCTCTGGCACACGCGACTGGTCGAATGGGAGAACTCTCCTGGCTCCTCTGGGATTGTCCTTGTTCCCGGTAATGCTCGACAACCACTTCTCCAGCGTGTCGTCATCGACCTCCTCCGGGTAGATCCGAGTGGAGTCTTCTAGACCCGAATACATCCACATCGGGTGGTCTCGGGCTTGGAGAGGCTGGATGCGCCGCTGAAGGAAGACCTCCAAGAGATCCATACCAGTGACCCCGCCACGAATGAGCTGGACCACTCGGTTGACCAACACCTTCACGTGCGCCTTCTCCTCCGGGAGCACCTTCAAAGGGGAGGGTTTCTCCACTCGGTCCATGGTAAAGGGAGGGAGGCCAGTCGATTGCCCTGGCGTCGACTGGTCTTTGCAGTAGAACCAGGTCGACTGCCATCCGTGAACTGAATCGGGAAGAATCATGGCCTGAAAGGAGCTTTTTCCCCTCGTCTGGATGCCAAGAACCCCACACATCTAGATCACTTGGGTCCTCTCGTCACTAGGATTAGCCTTTTTCACTGTCTGGGAGCGACAAGTGATAATATGCTTGAAAAGACCCCAGTGAGGTCGACAACCCAAGAAGTTCTCACACAAGGAAATGAACGCGGCAAGATAAACGATTGAGTTGGGGGTAAAATGGTGGAGTTGAGCCCCAAAGAAGTTCAGAAACCCTTGGAAGAAAGGATGAGGAGGCAACGAAAACCCACGGTCGACGTGGGTGGCAAGAAGAACGCGCTCACACTCCTGGGGTTGCGGCTCGGATTCCTTCCCCGGAAGCCGCGCCGAGTCGTAGGGGATCAGCCCTCCCTCGGCCAGGTCGTCGAGTTCTTCTTGGGAGATCCTCAAGTGGATCCAGTCGCCCTGGATCCAACCCTTCGACAGGCCAGTCCACGAGGAAGATCCACCCCGGCTCGTCGCCTTCCCCTTTGACCTCGCCGTCGCCTTCTTTGCCCGCTCCAGAGCCGCTGTCTTCTCCTTCACCATTGTCGCCGACGAGACGCGTGTGGCGTGGTGGCGCTGGAGTGAGAGCGAGCGCAGAGAAGAGGCGTGAGAAGGAAAAGAGATAATGGGGCGCATTGTCCAACGCCTTATATGACGCCGCTTCCGAGTGGCTGACAGGTAGGCCCAGATGGCTCTGTCAAAACCCGTAACGACCGCACGAGCAATATGTGGCGAAAAAGGTGGCGCGGGGATCGGGGCGGCTCCGCTCTATCTCATCTGATTACTGCGGCCTCCCCCGTCTCGCGCGCTTCCCAAAATTCGGATCCCACTAAATCCGCGGGCAGCAAATAACTTGTCAGACCAAAGATCTCCTCCGCACCGTCACTCGGAGCCTTACAAGTAAAGAAACTCACTTGGCAAAGAATTAAGAATGGATCAAGGCGACTGAAAAGGGAGTTGCTGTCATCACTCAGGTCCGTTGATCCGAAACAAGATATGCTCACGGCATAGAAAACGAGTCGGAGAAGTCCTCAACTCCTTCCCCACTCAAACCTCGATCCATTCGGGGGCTAATGATGAAGCTATGTACCTAGGGTAGGGTCACGGACCTGTCCTAACTGCCCTACCCAAGGACACCTCTTGAATAAATCACCTTTCAATCGACTTGGAGGTGTTCCACTCGATAGACTCCAAGGCATTCGACCAAGAAGCAATTACTCGACCAAGATCCAACCACTCGACGGCCAGGAGACCTAAAGTCACTCCGCACGCTAACGGTCGGTCATTAAGTAGCTTTTATGGTCATCATAGCACTTTATTACTAGCGTTATCAGTAACGCCCTACCTTAATGTACATTGAACCCTTCGTAACGTGGGCTGGCCGGGGTCCTGGCGCACTCTATATAAGCCACCCTCCTCCTCCGAGACAAGGGTTCGCACCTTTGTAACTCATACACACATAATCCAATCGACCGCCTCCGGGCTCCGAGACGTAAGGCTTTTACGTCTTCCGAGAAGGGCCTGAACTCGTAAACCTTGCGTCCTTACAACCTCTCCATAGCTAAGACCTCGCCTCTCCATACTTACAACCCTACATCACTGTCAGGGTTAGAACCACGACAGGCGCCACCCCCTCTCCTTCTCCTATTCGGACTAGGGGCAGGGGCGTGGCCCATGCCTGGCAGCCTCTCCTCTCTTTCCACCAAGTCCCACTAAGGCCCATTAAGTCCCCCGAGGGGTTCTGGTAACCTCCCGGTACTCCGATAAAATCCCAATTTCACCCGGAACACTTCCGATATCCAAACATAGGCTTCCAATATATCAATCTTCATGTCTTGACCATTTTGAGACTCCTCATCATGTCCGTGCGGTAACAAGATTGAAACTAGGTATTGAGATACCGACGATCGAATCTCGGGCAAGTAACATGCCGATGACAAAGGGAACAACGTATGTTGTTATGCGGACGACCGATAAAGATCTTCGTAGAATATATGGGAGCCAATATGAACATCCAGGTTCCACTATTGGTTATTGACCAGAGACGTGTCTCGGTCATGTCTACATAGTTCTCAAACCCGTAGGGTCCAGTGATGCCTCCCCCAATGGAGGGCCATGTCGGGGACCAACCTCGTGAGTTCTTCATCAGGCCGCGCCGGGCACCGCGCCGTTGCCTCCATCTCCCTGCTCCATTCTCTCGGGAGATGGAGCTCGATCCGCCCCAGACCCTGAGGTTGCATATGAGGGGCTGCGGGAACGGCGGCACGCGGGTTGACGTTGACTTTCCCACCCCTCACGTCATGTACCTTCGTCGTGTATGGAAGACTTTTGCTCGTATCCATAGCCAGATGCTGTGGCTCGTTCTCTATTTCAAATTAATGGAGAACGGCCTGCTCTCTGTCAAGGTCTTTGTAAACTTTGGAACTCGCCTAAAGTGCTGCGTGGAGAGCTCCTCCGATGACGAAGAATATTCCTCAAGCGGGAGTGACGAGGAGGACATCGGCAGCGACGGCGAGGGTGTCGAGCGGGGGAATGCCGAATCTGACAGACCGCGCCGCCCCTTCCTTGGCCACATGCCCTTCCGAGGGCCTTCCTCGTCAAGCTCTCCATCGGCGCATTCCCCATCGCCCCTCTTTTTGCCTTCACCTGCCGCACCTGGGAGGAAAAGGGCAAGAACGGGGATCACGGGGCACTTATCTTTTTTTAGTTTGTAAGCCTACGGGCCTTGGGAGAATTTAGACCTTGCAATCCCCTCGCTCGTGTACCCATTCCGTATGAATTGTACTTGTTTACAACGTATGAATGAAAAGAAGGGTGTTTTTCGGGTTTTGTTTGCGCGTGGGCGAGGGCCACACCGAGGAACGCGTCCTCGTTATCTTAAGATAAACATTGTATCCCGGCAACAGGCCTTGCCGTCCTCCTGCTCTATTGCTCGGCTACACTCACGCCCTTGGCAGAGGTAGGGGCCGAGTAGGTTTAGGCCCTTCGCTTGCCCTCTTCCCATCGCACTACAACCAAGTTCCGACCCAAAGTAAGGTTTTCGGACATGGGACAGAGGGAGCAAGATGATACGAGAGTGAGCAAAGCCTTATACGTTCAAGGTTCATACGGGGGCACAGAGTGGGGGAGAAAGACATATCTGATGTTGCAGCCCCTGGCAACCTTGGCTTGCCGTGATTGGATCCTTAGACCTGCAGCCCCCAACAACCTTGGCTTGTCAGGGTCGGGGCGTCGGTGTTAGGGAACGTAGTAATTTCAAAAAAATTCCTACGCACACGCAAGATCATGGTGATGCATAGCAACTAGAGGGGAGAGTGTTGTCCACGTACCCTTGTAGACCGAAAGCGGAAGTGTTAGCACAACGCGGTTGATGTAGTCGTACGTCTTCAGGATCCGACCAATCAAGTACCGAACGCACGGCACCTCTGAGTTCAGCACACGTTCAGCCCGATGACTTCCCTCGAACTCCGATCCAGCCGAGTGTTGAGGGAGAGTTTCGTCAGCACGACGGCGTGGTGAAGATGATGATGTTCTACCGATGCAGGGCTTCGCCTAAGCACCGCTATAGTATTATCGAGGTGGACTATGGTGGAGGGGGGCACCGCACACGGCTAAAATATCAAACGATCAATTGTTGTGTCTTTGGGGTGCCCCCTGCCCCCGTATATAAAGGAGCAAGGGGGGAGGTGCGGCCGGCCTACAGGGGCACGCCAGGAGGAGTCCTACTCCCACCGGGAGTAGGAATCCCTCCCTTTCCTAGTTGGATTAGGAGTGGAGGGGGGAAAGAGGTGGAGGAGAAGAAGGAAGGGGGGGGCGCCGCCCCCTCTCCTTGTCCTATTCGGACTGGGGGGAGGGGCGCGTGGCCCTTGCCCTGGCCGCCTCTCCTCTTGTCCACTAAGGCCCACTATGACCCATTAACTCCCGGGGGGTTCCGGTAACCCCTCGAGTACTCTGGTAAAATCCCGAACTCACCCGGAAGACTTCCGATATCTAAACATAGGCTTCCAATGTATCAATCTTCATGTCTCGACCATTTCGAGACTCCTCGTCATGTCCGTGATCACATCCGGGACTCCGAACAACCTTCGGTACATCAAAACATATAAACTCATAATATAACTGTCATCGAAACGTTAAGCGTGCGGACCCTACGGGTTCGAGAACTATGTAGACATGACTGAGACACGTCTCCGGTCAATAACCAATAGCGGAACCTGGATGCTCATATTGGCTCCCACATATTCTATGAAGATCTTTATCGGTCAGACCGCATAACAACATACATTGTTCCCTTTGTCATCGGTATCTTACTTGCCCGAGATTCGATCGTTGGTATCTCAATACCTAGTTCAATCTCATTACCGGCAAGTCTCTTTACTCATTCCGTAATACATCATCCCGCAACTAACTCATTAGTTGCAATGTTTGCAAGGCTTAAGTGATGTGCATTATTGAGAGGGCCCAGAGATACCTCTCCGACAGTCGGAGTGACAAATCCTAATCTCAAAATATGCCAACCTAACAAGTACCTTCGGAGACACCTGTAGAGCACCTTTATAATCACCCAGTTACGTTGTGACGTTTGGTAGCACACAAGGTGTTCCTCCGGTAAACGGGAGTTGCATAATCTCATAGTCATAGGAACATGTATAAGTCATGAAGAAAGCAATAGCAACATACTAAACGATCGGGTGCCAAGCTAACGGAATGGGTCAAGTCAATCACATCATTCTCCTAATGGCGTGATCCTGTTAATCAAATGACAACCCATGTCAATGGTTAGGAAACTTAACCATCTTTGATCAACGAGCTAGTCAAGTAGAGGCATACTAGTGACACTCTGTTTGTCTATGTATTCACACATGTATTATGTTTCCGGTTAATACTATTCTAGCATGAATAATAAACATTTATCATGATATAAGGAAATAAATAATAACTTTATTATTGCCTCTAGGGCATATTTCCTTCAGTCTCTCACTTGCACTAGAGTCAATAATCTAGATTACACAATAATGATTCTAACACCCATGGAGCCTTGGTGCTGATCATGTTTTGCTCGTGGAAGAGGCTTAGTCAACGGGTCTGCAACATTCAGATCCGTATGTATCTTGCAAATTTATATGTCTCCCACCTGGACTAATCCCGAATGGAATTGAAGCGTCTCTTGATGTGCTTGGTTCTCTTGTGAAATCTGGATTCCTTCGCCAAGGCAATTGCACTAGTATTGTCACAAAAGATTTTCATTGCACCCGATGCACTAGGTATTACACCTAGATCGGATATGAACTCCTTCATCCAGACTCCTTCATTTGCTGCTTCCGAAGCAGCTATGTACTCCGCTTCACACGTAGATCCCACACAACGCTTTGTTTAGAACTACACCAACTGACAGCTCCACCGTTCAATGTAAACACGTATCCGGTTTGCGATTTAGAATAATCCAGATCAGTGTCAAAGCTTGCATCAACGTAAAAATTTACGATGAGCTCTTTGTCGCCTCCATAAACGACAAACATATCCTTAGTCCTTTTCAGGTATTTCAGAATGTTCTTGACCGCTGTCCAGTGATCCACTCCTGGATTACTTTGGTACCTCCCTGCTAGACTTATAGCAAGGCACACATCAGGTCTGGTACACAGCATTGCATACATGATAGAGTCTATGGCTGAAGCATAGGGAACGTCTTTCATTTTCTCTCTATCTTCTGCAGTGGTCGGGCATTGAGTCTTACTCAACTTCACAACTTGTAACACAGGCAAGAACCCTTTCTTTGCTTGATCCATTTTGAACTTCTTCAAAACTTTGTTAAGGTATGTGCTTTGTGAAAGTCCAATTAAGAGTCTTGCTCTATCTCTATAGATCTTAATGCCCAATATGTAAGCAGCTTCACCGAGGTCTTTCATTGAAAAACTCTTATGCTATCCAGAAATTCTATATCATTTCCAATCAACAATATGTCATCCACATATAATATTAGAAATGCTACACAGCTCCCACTCACTTTCTTGTAAATACAGGCTTCTCCAAAAGTCTGTATAAAACCAAATGCTTTGATCACACTATAAAAGCGTTCATTCCAACTCCAAGAGGCTTGCACCAGTCCATAAATGGATCGCTACAGCTTGCACACTTTGTTAGCTCCCTTTGGATCGACAAAACCTTCTGGTTGTATCATATACAACTCTTCTTCCAGAAATCCATTCAGGAATGCAGTTTTGACATCCATTTGTCAAATTTCATAATCATAAAATGCAGCAATTGCTAACATGATTCGGACAGACTTAAGCATCGCTACGGGTGAGCAGGTCTCATCGTAGTCAATCCCTTGAACTTGTCGAAAACCTTTTGCAACAAGTCAAGCTTTATAGACAGTAATATTACCGTCAGCATCAGTCTTCTTCTTGAAGATCCATTTATTCTCAATTGCTTGCCGATCAACGGGCAAGTCAACCAAAGTCCACACTTTGTTCTCATACATGGATCCCATCTCAGATTTCATGGCCTCAAGCCATTTTGCGGAATCTGGGCTCACCATTGCTTCTTCATAGTTCGTAGGTTCTTCATGGTCTAGTAACATAACTTCTAGAATAGGATTACCGTACCACTCTGGTGCGGATCTTACTCTGGCTGACCTACGAGGTTCAGTAACAACTTGATCTAAAGTTTCATTATCATCATCATTAACTTCCTCACTAATTGGTGTAGGTGTCGCAGAAACCGGCTTCTGTGATGAACTACTTTCCAATAAGGGAGCAGGTACAGTTACCTCATCAAGTTCTACTTTCCTCCCACTCACTTCTTTCGAGAGAAACTCCTTCTCTAGAAAAACTCCGAATTTAGCAACAAAAGTCTTGCCTTCGGATCTATGATAGAAGGTGTACCCAACAGTCTCCTTTGGGTATCCTATGAAGACACGTTTCTCCGATTTGGGTTCGAGCTTATCAGGTTGAAGCTTTTTCACATAAGTATTGCAGCCCCAAACTTTCAGAAACGACAACTTTGGTTTCTTACCAAACCACAGTTCATAAGGTGTCGTCTCAACGGATTTCGATGGTGCCCTATTTAACATGAATGCGGCTGTCTCTAAAGCATAACCCCAAAATGATAGCGGTAAATCAGTAAGAGACATCATAGATCGCACCATATCTAGTAAAGTACGATTACGACGTTCGGACACACCATTACGCTGTGGTGCTCCGGTTGGCGTGAGTTGCGAAACTATTCCGCATTGTTTCAAATGAAGACCAAACTCATAACTCAAATATTCTCCTCCACGATGAGATCGTAGAGACTTTATTTTCTTGTTACGATGATTTTCAACTTCACCCTGAATTCTTTGAAGTTTTCAAATGTTTCAGACTTATGTTTCATTAAGTAGATATACCCATATCTGCTTAAATCATCTGTGAAGGTGAGAAAATAACGATATCCGCCACGAGCCTCAACATTCATCGGACCACATACATCTGTATGTATGATCTCCAACAAATCTGTTGCTCTTTCCATAGTTCCGGAGAACGGCGTTTTAGTCATCTTGCCCATGAGGCACGGTTCGCAAGTACCAAGTGATTCATAATCAAGTGGTTCCAAAAGTCCATCAGTATGGAGTTTCTTCATGCGCTTTACTCCGATATGACCTAAACGGTAGTGCCACAAATAAGTTGCACTATCATTATCAACTCTGCATCTTTTGGTTTCAATATTATGAATATGTGTATCACTACTATCAAGATTTAGCAAAAATAGACCACTCTTCAAGGGTGCATGACCATAAAAGATATTACTCATATAAATAGAACAACCATTATTCTCTGATTTAAATGAATAACCGTCTCGCATCAAACAAGATCCAGATATAATGTCCATGCTCAACGCTGGCACCAAATAACAATTATTTAGGTCTAATAATAATCCCGAAGGTAGATGTAGAGGTAGCGTGCTGACCGCGATCACATCAACTTTGGAACTATTTCCCATGCGCATCGTCACCTCGTCCTTAGCCAATCTTCGCTTAATCCGTAGCCCCTATTTTGAGTTGCGAATATTAGCAACAGAACCAGTATCAAATACCCAGGTGCTACTGCGAGCATTAGTAAGGTACACATCAATAACATGTATATCACATATACCTTTGTTCACCTTGCCATCCTTCTTATCCGCCAAATACTTGGGGAAGTTCCGCTTCCAGTGACCAGTCTGCTTGCAGTAGAAACACTCAGTCTCAGGCTTAGGTCCAGACTTGGGTTTCTTCTCCTGAGCAGCAACTTGCTTGTTGTTCTTTTTGAAGTTCCCCTTCTTCTTCCCTTTGCCTTTTTTCTTGAACCTGGTGGTCTTATTGACCATCAACACTTGATGCTCCTTCTTGATTCCTACCTCCGTTGCCTTTAGCATTGCGAAGAGCTCGGGAATTGTCTTATCCATCCCTTGCATATTATAGTTCATCACGAAGCTATTGTAGCTTGGTGGCAGTGATTGGAAAATTCTGTCAATGACGCTATCACCCGGAAGATTAACTCCCAGTTGAATCAAGTGATTGCAATACCCAGGCATCATGAGTATATGCTCACTGACAGAACTATTCTCCTCCATCTTGCAGCTGTAGAACTTATTGGAGACTTCATATCTCTCAATCCGGGCATTCTTTTGAAATATTCACTTCAACTCCTGGAACATCTCATATGCTCTACGTTCAAAACGCCGTTGAAGTCCCGGTTCTAAGCCGTAAAGCATGGCATACTGAACTATCGAGTAGTCATCAACACGTGTCTGCCAGGCATTCACAATGTCTGCAGTTGCTGGTGCAGGTGGTACACCTAGCGGTGCTTCCAGGACATAATTCTTCTGAGTAGCAATGAGGATAATCCTCAAGTTACGGACCCAGTCCATGTAATTGCTACCATCATCTTTCAACTTTGCTTTCTCAAGGAACGCATTAACATTCAACAGAACAACAGCACGGGCCATCTATCTACAATCAACATAGACAAGCAAGATACTATCAGGTACTAAGTTCATGATAAATTTAAGTTCAATTAATCATATTACTTAAGAACTCCCACTTAGATAGACATCCCTCTAATCCTCTAAGTTATCACATGATCCATATCAACTAAACCATGTCCGATCATCACGCGAGATGGAGTAGTTTCAATGGTGAACATC
Source organism: Triticum aestivum (assembly GCF_018294505.1). NCBI lineage: Eukaryota > Viridiplantae > Streptophyta > Magnoliopsida > Poales > Poaceae > Triticum > Triticum aestivum. Next base: position 41,033,453 of record NC_057809.1, read on the forward strand.
ACTATGTTGATCATATCTACTATATGATTCACGCTCGACCTTTCGGTCTCCGTGTTCCAAGGCCATATCTGTTATATGCTAGGCTTGTCAAGTTTAACCTGAGTATTCCGCGTGTGCAACTATTTTGCACCTGTTGTATTTGAACGTAGAGCCTATCACACCCGATTATCACGTGGTGTCTCAGCACGAAGAACTTTCGCAACGATGCATACTCAGGGAGAACACTTATACTTTGATAATTTTGTGAGGGATCATCTTATAATGCTACCGTCAATCAAAGCAAGATAAGATGGATAAAAGATAAACATCACATGCAATCAATATAAGTGATATGATATGGCCATCATCATCTTGTGCTTGTGATCTCCATCTCCGAAGCACCGTCATGATCACCATCATCACCGGCGTGACACCTTGATCTCCATCGTAGCATCGTTGTCATCTCGCCAATCTTATGCTTCCACGACTATCGCTACCACTTAGTGATAAAGTAAAGCATTACAGGGCAATTGCATTGCATACACTAAAGTGACAACCATATGGATCCTGCCAGTTGCCGATAACTTGGTTACAAAACATGATCATCTCATACAATAAAATTTAGCATCATGTCTTGACCATATCACATGACAACATGCCCTGGAAAAACAAGTTAGACGTCCTCTACTTTGTTGTTGCAAATTTTACGTGGTTGCTATGGGCTTAGCAAGAACCGTTCTTACCTACGCATGAAAACCACAACGATTGGTGCTATTTTAACCTTCTCAAGGACCGAGCGTAGCCACACTCGGTTCAACTAAAGTTGGAGAAACTGACACCCGCCAGCCACCTGTGTGCAAATCACGTCGGTAGAACCAGTCTCGCGTAAGCGTACGCGTAATGTCGGTCTGGGCCGCTTCATCCAACAATACCGCCGAACCAAAGTATGACATGCTGGTAAGCAGTATGACCTATATTGCCCACAACTCACTTGTGTTCTACTCATGCATATAACATCAACGCATAAAACCTAGGGTCGGATGCCACTGTAGGGAAACGTAGTAATTTCAAAAAAATTCCTACGCACATGCAAGATCATGGTGATGCATAGCAACGAGAGGGGAGAGTGTTGTCCACGTACCCTCGTAGACTGAAAGTGGAAGCATTAGCACAACACGGTTGATGTAGTCATACGTCTTCATGGCCCGACCGATCAAGCACCGAAACTACGGCACCTCCGAGTTCTAGCACACATTCAGCTCGATGACGATCCCCGGACTCCGATCCAGCAAAGTGTCGGGGATGAGTTTCGTCAGCACGACGGCGTGGTGACGATGATGATGTTCTACCGATGCAGTGCTTCGCCTAAGCACCGCTACAGTATTATCGAGGTGGACTATGGTGGAGGGGGGCACCGCACACGGCTAAAAGATCAGACGATCAATTGTTGTATCTTTGGGATGCCCCCTTGCCCCCGTATATAAAGGAGCAAGGGGGTGCGGCCGGCCTAGAGAGGGGCGCGCCAGGAGGAGTCCTACTCCTACCGGGAGTAGGACTCCCCCCTTTTCCTTGTTGGACTAGGATATAGAGGGGAAAGAGGTGGAGGAGAAGAAGGAAGGGGGGCTGCCGCCCACCTCTCCTTGTCCTATTCGGACTAGGGGGGAGGGGGCGCGGCCCATACCCTGGCCGCCTCTCCTCTCTTTCCACCAAGGCCCACTAAGGCCCATTAAGTCCCCGGGGGGTTCCGGTAACCTCCCGGTACTCCGGTAGAATCCCGATTTCACCCGGAACACTTCCGATATCCAAACATAGGCTTCCAATATATCAATCTTCATGTCTCGACCATTTCGAGACTCCTCGTCATGTTCGTGATCACATCCGGGACTCCAAACAACCTTCGGTACATCAAAACATATAAACTCATAATATAACTGTCATCGAAACGTTAAGCGTGCGGACCCTACGGGTTCGAGAACTATGTAGACATGACCGAGACACGTCTCTGGTCAATAACTAATAGTGGAACCTGGATGTTCATACTGGCTCCCACATATTCTATGAAGATCTTTATCGGCCAGACCGCATAACAACATACGTTGTTCCCTTTGTCATCGGTATGTTACTTGCCCGACATTCGATCGTCGGTATCTCAATACCTAGTTTCAATCTCGTTACCGGCAAGTCTCTTTACTCATTCTATAATACATCATCCCGCAACTAACTCATTAGTTGCAATGCTTGCAAGGCTTAAGTGATGTGCATTACCAAGAGGGCCCAGAGATACCTCTCCGACAATCGGAGTGACAAATCCTAATCTCGAAATATGCCAACCGAACAAGTACCTTCGGAGACACCTTTAGAGCACCTTTATAATCACCCAGTTATGTTGTGACGTTTGGTAGCACACAAAGTGTTCCTTCGGTAAACGGGAGTTGCATAATCTCATAGTCATAGGAACATGTATAAGTCATGAAGAAAGCAATAGCAACATACTAAACGACCTGGTGCCAAGCTAACGGAATGGGTCAAGTCAATCACATCATTCTCCTAACGGTGTGATCTCGTTAATCAAATGACAACCCATGTCAATGGTTAGGAAACTTAACCATCTTTGATCAACGAGCTAGTCAAGTAGAGGCATACTAGTGACACTCTGTTTGTCTATGTATTCACACATGTATTATGTTTCCGGTTAATACAATTCTAGCATGAATAATAAACATTTATCATGATATAAGGAAATAAATAATAACTTTATTATTGCCTCTAGGGCATATTTCCTTCACATAATGCATCATCAAGTTTCTTGGACCAATTCTTTCTAGTCCTATTAACAGTCTTTTGCAAAATTAATTTGAGTTCTCTATTACTCAATTCTACTTGGCCACTAGATTGAGGGTGATAAGGAGATGCAATTCTATGATTCACATCATATTTAGCAAGCATTTTATGTAAAACACCATGAATAAAATGTGAACCACCATCAGTCATTACATATCTAGGGACTCCAAATCTTGGAAAATATCTTGTTTAAGCATCTTAATAGAGGTGTTATGATCAGCACTACTAGTTGGAATAGCTTCTACCCACTTAGTAACGTAATCAAGATCAACTAAAATATGTGTATAACCATTAGAGGAAGGAAAAGGTCCCATATAGTGATGACCCACAAGTATAGGGGATCTGTCATAGTCCTTTCGATAAGTAAGAGTGTCAAACGCAATGAGGAGCAGAAGGAAATGATAAACAGTTTTCAGCAAGGTATTCTCTGCAAGTACTGAAATAAGTGGTAACAGATAGTTTTGTGATAAGATAATTTGTAAGGAGCAACAAGTAACAAAAGTAAATAAAGTGCAGCAAGGTGGCCCAATCCTTTTTGTAGCAAAGGACAAGCCTAGACAAACTCTTATATAAGGAAAAGCGCCCCCGAGGACACATGGGAATATCGTCAAGCTAGTTTTCATCATGTTCATATGATTCGCGTTCGGTACTTTGATAATATGACATGTGGGTGGACCGGTGCTTGGGTGTTGTTCTTACTTCAACAAGCATCCCACTTATGATTAACCTCTATTGCCAGCATCCGCGACTACAACAAAAGTATTAAGGTAAACCTAACCATAGCATGAAACATATGGATCCAAATCAGCCCCTTACGAAGCAATGCATAAACTAGGGTTTAAGCAACCCATCATCTACTTATTACTTCCCAATGCCTTCCTCTAGGCCCAAATAATGGTGAAGTGTTATGTAGTCGACGTTCACATAAAACCACTAGAGGCTAGACAACATGCATCTCATCAAAATATCGAACCAATACCAAATTCACATGACTACTAATAGCAAGACTTCTCCCTTGTCCTCAGGAACAAACATAACTACTCACAAAGGATAAACATGTTCATAATCCGAGGGGTATTAATATGCATATAGGATCTGAACATATGATCTTCCACCAATTAAACCAACTAGCATCAACTACAAGGAGTAATTAACACTACTAGCAACCTACTAGCACCAATCCGGACTTGGAGACAAGAATTGGATACAAGAGATGAACTAGGGTTTTGAGATGAGATGGTGCTGATGAAGATGTTGATGGAGATTGCCCTCTCCCGATGAGAGGAGCATTGGTGATGATGATGGCGATGATTTCCCCCTTCGGGAGGGAAGTTTCCCGGCAGAACAGCTCTGCCGGAGCTCTAGATTGGATCCGCCAAGGTTCTGCCTCGTGGCGGTGGAGTTTTTTCCTGAAAGGTTGCTTCTTCTTTTTTTCTCGACGAAAGACTTCATATAGGAGAAGATGGTCATCGGAGAGCCACCAGGGGGCCCACGATATAAGGGGGCGTGCACTAGGCCCCCCCCCCCCCGCCCTCGTGATCAGGGTGTGGGCCCCCTGGTCTTCATCTTTGGCGAGGATTTTTCATTATTTATTATAAGGTGTTCTGTGGAGTTTCAGGACTTTTGGAGTTGTGTAGAATAGGTCTCTAATATTTGCTCCTTTTCCAGCCCAGAATTCCAGCTGCCGGCATTCTCCCCCCTTATGTAAACCTTGTAAAATAAGAGAGAATAGCCATAAGTATTATGACATAATGTGAAATAACAGCCCATAATGCAATAAATATCGATATAAAAGCATGATGCAAAATGGACGTATCATATAGTCAAAGCCCCAAACATCAAATGGTTCAATAACAAGTGAATAATTCATAGGCATTTCTTGACGTCTACTAATATGACCAATTCTTTGACATTCATCACAAGATAAGACAAACTTACGGGCATCCTTGAAGAGAGTAGGCCAATAAAAACTAGATTGCAGTACCTTATGTGCACTCCTATCTCCAGCATGGTGTCCTGCATAAGCTTCGGAGTGACACTTGCGTAGGATTTATTCATGTTCATGCTCAGGTACACAACGTCTAATAACACCATCTACTCCTTCTTTATAAAGATGTGGGTCATCCCAAAAGTAATACCTCAAATCATAGAAGAACTTTTTCTTTTGCTGGTATGTGAAACTAGGTGGTATAAACTTAGAAACAATGTAATTAGCATAATCAGCATACCATGGACCAGTATGAGAAGCATTTATGACATTTAATTGCTCATTAGGAAAGCTATCATCAATATGTAGTGGGTCATCAAGCACATTTTCGAACCTAGACAAGTTGTCTACAACGAGGTTCTCAGCTCCTTTTCTATCAACAATATGCAAATCAAATTCTTGTAGCAAGAGAACCCATCTAATAAGTCTAGGTTTAGCATCTTTCTTTTCCATAAGATATTTAATAGCAGCATGGTCAGTGTGAATAGTTACTTTAGAATCAACAATAAAAGGTCTAAACTTATCACAAGCAAATACAACTGCTAAGAATTCTTTTTCAGCAATAGCATAGTTTCTTTGAGCATTGTCTAAAGTTTTACTAGCATATTGAATAACATTTAGTTTCTTATCAACTCTTTGTCCTAGAACAGCACCTATAGCATAATCACTAGCATCACACATAATTTCAAAGGGTAAATTCCAATCAGGTGGCTGGACAATAGGTGCAGAGATCAATGATTTCTTAAGTATTTCAAATGCTTCTACACAATCATCGTCAAAAACAAATGGTATATCTTTTTGTAACAAATTAGTCAGAGGCCGAGAAATTTTTGAGAAGTCCTTAATGAACTTCCTATAAAAACCGGCATGACCAAGGAAACTTATTATACCTTTGATGTCCTTGGGACATGGCATCTTTTCAATAGCATCAACCTTGGCTTTATCAACTTCAATACCTCTTTCAGAAACTTTATGCCCCAAGACAATACCTTCATTCATTGATCGATAAAAGGTAAGGGGTAATGATCCTTTTTAGTAGCCTTATTTAATTTGCGGAAATCAATTACCATCCTATAACATGTAATAATTCTTTGAGGAATCAATTCATCTTTATCATTAGGAACAACAGTAATACCTCCCTTCTTAGGGACACAATGGACAGGGCTTACCCACTGACTATCAGCAACGGGATAAATTATACCTGCCTCAAGGAGCTTTAGTATCTCATTTCTTACCACTTCTTTCATTTTAGGATTCAGCCGGCGTTGATGATCACAAACTGGTTTAGCATCTTCTTCCAAATTAATTTTATGTTGACATAGAGTGGGACTAATGCCCTTAAGATCATCAAGAGTATACCCAATATCAACATAGTGCTTCTTCAGAGTTTTCAATAATCTCTCTTCTTCATGTTCTGAAAGGTTAGCACTAATAATAACATGATATATCTTTTTCTCATCAAGATAAGCATATTTAAGAGTATCAGGTAACGGTTTAAGCTCAAACACGGGATCACCCTTGGGTGGAGGAGGATCCCCTAGGATTTCAATAGGTAAATTATTTTTCAAAATAGGTTCCTGTTTAAAGAATACTTCATCTAATTCCCTTCTTTCATTCATAAACATATCATTTTCATGGTCTAGCAAGTATTGTTCTAAAGGATCTCTAGGAGGTACGGCAATAGAAGCAAGACCAATAATTTCATCCTTACTAGGTAATTCTTCTTCACGGTGTTGTCTACTAAATTTAGAAAAATTAAATTCATGAGTCATATCATCTAAACCGATAGTAACAACATCTCTTTTGAATATATGGTAGCATTAACAGTGTTTAAGAAGGGTCTACCAAATATAATGGGACAAAAGCTATCTTGTGGTGAACCAAGAACAAGAAAATCAGCAGGATATTTAGTTTTCCCACACAAGACTTTAACATCTCTAACAATTCCCATTGGTGAAATAGTATCTCTATTGGCAAGTTTAATTGTGACATCAATATCTTCCATCTCAGCAGGTGCAATATCATGCATAACTTCTTTGTATAAGGAATAAGGTATTGCACTAGCACTAGCACCCATATCACATAACCATGATAACAATGATCTCCTATTTTAATAGAAATAATAGGCATGCCTACCACAGGTCTAGGTTTATCTTTACCACGGGCTTTAGCAATTCTAGCAGTTTCATTACAGAAATAAACAACATGCCCATGAATATTATCAGACAAGAGATCTTTAACAATTGCAATATTAGGTTCAACTTTAACTTGCTCAGGAGGTGTATATGTTTTAATATTGCTTTTACGAACCACAATTGAAGCTTTAGCATGATCCTTTATCCTAACAGGGAAAGGTGGTTTCTCAACATAAGAAGTAGGAACAATAGGATCACTATAAGTGATAGTCTTTTATTTAACTTTAATAGGTACAGCTACTTTTACTTCTATGAGAGGATGATATTTAAACCACTTCTCCTTGGGGAGATCAACATAAGCAGCAAAAGATTCATAGAAAGAAGCAACTATCTCAGAGTTAAGTCCATATTTAGTGCTAAATTTACGAAAAATATCAGTATCCATAAAAGATTTGACACAATCAAAACTAGGTGTCCTACCTGACCCCTTACCATTGTCGAGGTCCCAATCTTCAGAGTTGCGTTTAATTCTTTCCAATAAATCCCATTTGAATTCAATAGTCTTCATCATAAAAGAGCCAGCACAAGAAGTATCAAGCATGGTGCGATTGTTACCAGAAAGCCGAGCATAAATTTTTTGAATAATCATTTCTCTTGAGAGCTCATGATTGGGGCATGAATATAACATTGATTTAAGCCTCCCCCAAGCTTGAGCGATGCTTTCTCCTTCGCGAGGCCAAAAATTATATATATAATTGCGACCACGATGAACAAGATGCATAGGATAAAACTTTTGATGAAATTCCTATTTCAATCATTTGTATATCCAAGACCTCAAATCATCACATAGCCTATTCCATGTCGATGCATCTCCCCTCAAAGATAAGGGGAAGACCTTCTTCTTAACAACATCTCCGGGTACACCTGCAAGCTTAAATAATCCACAAACTTGATCCACATATATCAGATGTTCATCAGGATGTTTTGTTCCATCTCCTAAAAAGGATTAGCTAGCAGTTTTTCTATCATACCCGGAGGAACTTCATAGCAAGCATTTTCATTTTCATATTCATTTTCAGTAGGTTCAGTAGGTTGAGAAGCAACTCTTTGCTCTACTGGTCGGGGTGAAGATATCCCGAACAAACCCCTCAGAGGGTTACCTTCCATGGTAACAAGTGACAGTAAATTTCAGCACACTATATAAATTTTTTCCTTACCAAATTCAACCTACCAATGGCACTTCACTCCCTGGCAATGGCGCCAGAAAAGAGTCTTGATGACACACAAGTATAGGGGATCTATCGTAGTCCTTTCAATAAGTAAGAGTGTCGAACCCAACGAGGAGCAGAAGGAAATGTTAAGCGGTTTCCAGCAAGGTATTCTCTGCAAGTACTGAAATAAGTGGTAACAGATAGTTTTGTGACAGGATAATTTGTAACGAGCAACAAGTAACACAAGTAAATAAGGTGCAGCAAGGTGGCCCAATCCTTTTTGTACCAAATGACAAGCCTGGACAAACTCTTATAAGATGTAAAGCGCTCCCGAGGACACATGGGAATATTGTCAAGCTAGTTTTCATCATGTTCATATGATTCGCGTTCGGTACTTTGATAATTTGGTATGTGGGTGGACCGGTGCTTGGGTGCTGCCCTTACATGGACAAGCATCCCACTTATGATTAACCTCTATTGCAAGCATCCGCAAATACAACAAAAGTATTAAGGTAAACCTAACCATAGCATGAAACATATGGATCCAAATCAGCCCCTTACGAAGCAACATATAAACTAGGGTTTAAGCTTTTGTCACTCTAGCAACCCATTATCTACTTATTACTTCCCAATGCCTTCCTCTAGGCCCAAATAATGGTGAAGTATCATGTAGTCGACATTCACATAACACCACTAGAGGAGAGAGAACATACATCTCATCAAAATATTGAACGAATACCAAATTCACATGACTACTAATAGCAAGACTTCTCCCATGTCCTCAGGAACAAAAGTGACTACTCACAAAGCATAAACATGTTCATAACCAGAGGGGTTTTAATATGCATATAGGATCTGAACATATGATCTTCCACCAATTTGTGACGCTCATGATTCAATCGTACACTACTCATACATGCAAATCTGTACGATCAAGATCGAGGACTCACAGGAAGATATCACAACACAACTCTAGACACAAATTAAAATACAAGCTTTATATTACAAGCCAGGGGCCTCGAGGGCTCGAATACATAAGCTCGAATACACAAGAGTCAGCGGAAGCAACAATATCTGAGTACAGACATAAGTTAGACAAGTTTGACTTAAGAAGGCTAGCACAAAAGCAACAACGATCGAAAAGGCAAGGCCTCCTGCCTAGGAGCCTCCTAACTACTCCAAGTCGTCAGCGGCTGTCACATACTAGTAGGCACCCTCGGGGTAGTAGTAATCATCAGTGGCGTCGTCTGGCTCCTGGGGTCCGTCATCTGGTCGCAACAACCGGGTATGGGAGAAAAAGAGGTAGCAAAGCAACCGTGAGTACTCATCCAAAGTACTCGCAATACTTACATCAGATCTAAACTAATATTCATCTGTATCAAAGGAAATGGGCTGTATCTATGGACTAAAATGCAGAATGCCAGAAGAGAAGGGGAAAGCCTAGCCTATCGAAGACTAGCGTCTTCAAGCATCTTCAAGCATCTTGCAGCATATAGAAGAGTACAGATCAACATAATGTAAAGTAGTAGTGTTATCAACCTCGGCCAGAGATCCTTCCTTGACTCCCTGCGAGAAAGTAATCCCAGAGCCATACTATCCATTTCTCATCTCAAGTATCCAGTTCTAGTTGTATCGATCGGGATATAACTCCAAGTGTCCGTTACCATAGGACAGGCTATCGACAGATGTTTTCTTCCCTGCAGGGGTGCACCAACTTACCCACCACGCTCGATTAACTCTGGCCGGACACACTTTCCTGGGTCATGCCCGACCTCGGCCAAACAATACGCCGCAACCCGACCTAGGCTTAATAGAGAGGTCAACACGCCGGACTAAGCCTATGCCCCCAGGGGTCATGGGCCATCGCCCCGGGAACACCTGCACGTTGCGTGGGCGGCCGGTGAGCAGACCTAGCTACCTCCTTCAACAAGGCAGGAGCTTACGCAGTCCAACCCGGCGCACGCCGCTCAGTTGTTGGCGTCTATTAAGCTTCGGTTGATGCATACGACGCAGAACGCCCATACAATCACTACAAAAAATACACTTCCATGATGATACGTGTTTGTCACAGTAGGTCGCTTTTTTGTCATGCATGTACATCCATGACAAATTTATGACAGAATCAAGATAGTCATACCTGTGCTTTCGTAGAAGTGTTCCATGACATTACCAAAATTATCATCACGGAAGTGTCCAATTCCATGACGATAAATCGCGTGTCACAGAAGTGCTTTTGTCAAGGGTGACCGACACGTGGCATCCACCGTAATGGAACGCCGTTAAGCTATCGGGTCTGGTTTTGGATCCGATAACCCATTAACAGCCCCGACCAATGGGGATTTTCCACGTGTAAAATCATCATTGGCTAGAGGAAACACGTGTCGGCTCATCGTCGGGACAGATGTCATCCACTCACTCGACAAAAGGCGCCTATGATACGTCAACACGTGGCACAACCCAATAAGTTTAAATGGGCCGGCCCAACTAAAGGCCCATAAGATTTTGCGGACCATAATGGGCCGGCCCAGCTAAAGGCCCACGAGATTTTGCGGACCATAATGGGCTGACCCAGCTAAAGGCCCACAAGATTTTGCGGGGCCATAATGGGCTGGCCCAGGTAAAGGCCCACAAGATTTTTGTGTGCCGTAATGGGCCGGCCCAGGTAAAGGCCCACAAGATTCTTGCAGATCATAATGGGCCGGCCCAGCTAAAGGCCCACGAGATTTCACCGACATTATTGGGCCGGCCCAGTGATACGTCTCCAACGTATCTATAATTTTTGATTGCTCCATGCTATATTATCTACTGTTTTGGGGAATACTGGGCTTTATTTTCCACTTTTATATTATTTTTGGGACTAACCTATTAACCGGAGGCCCAGCCCAGATTTGTTGTTTTATGCCTATTTCAGTGTTTCAAAGAAAAGGAATATCAAACGGAGTCGAAACGGAACGAAATCAACTAGAGGCCCAGCCCAGATTTGCTGTTTTATGCCTATTTTTGTAAGGAAACCTACCGGATAGACTTGGACCCTACGTCAGAAGATGAAGGAGGAGCTCACGAGGGTAGGGGCGCGCCCACCCCCCTGGGGCGCGTTCCACTACCTTGTGGCCACCCCTTCGGTCCACTGACGTACTCCTTTCACCCATATATACCCACGTATCCTAAAACTTCCAGAACGGAGAATAGATCGGGAGTTCCACCGCCAGAAGCCTCTGTAGCCACCGAAAGCCAATCTAGACCCGTTCCGGCACCCTGCCAGAGGGGGCAATCCTTCTCCGGTGGCCATCTTCATCATCCCGGTGCTCTCCATGACGAGGAGGGAGTAGTTCTCCCTTGGGGCTGAGGGTATGTACCAATAGTTATGTGTTTGATCTCTCTCTCTCTCTCGTGTTCTTGAGATGATACGATCTTAATGTATCACGAGCTTTGCTATTATAGTTGGATCCTATGTTGTTTTCTCCCCCCTCTTCTCTCATGTAATGAATTGAGTTTCCCCTTTGAAGTAATCTTATCGGATTGAGTCTTTAAAGATTTGAGAACACTTGATGTATGTCTTGCCGTGGATATCTGTGGTGACAATGGGATATCACGTGATTAACTTGATGTATGTTTTGGTGATCAACTTGCGGGTTCCGCCCATGAACCTATGCATAGGGGTTGGCACACGTTTTTGTCGTGATTCTCCGGTAGAAACTTTGGGGCACTCTTTGAGGTCCTTTGTGTTGGTTGAATAGATGAATTTGAGATTGTGTGACGCATATTGTATAATCATACCCACGGATACTTGAGGTGACATTGGAGTATCCAGGTGACATTAGGGTTTTGGTTGATTTGTTTCTTAAGGTGTTATTCTAGTACGAACTCTAGGGCTGTTTGTGACACTTATAGGAATAGCCCATTGGATTGATTGGAAAAATAACTTTGAGGTGGTTTCGTACCCTACCATAATCTCTTCGTTCATTCTCCGCTATTAGTGACTTTGAAGTGACTCTTTGTTGCATGTTGAGGGATAGTTATGTGATCCAATTATGTTATTATTGTTGAGAGGACTTGCACTAGCGAAAGTATGACCTCTAGGCCTTGTTTCAACGCATTGCAATACCGTTTATGCTCACTTTTACCATCAGTTACCTTGCTGTTTTTATATTTTCAGATTACAAATACCTTTATCTACCATCCATATACCACTTGTATCACCATCTCTTCACCGAACTAGTGCACCTATACAATTTACCATTGTATTGGGTGTGTTGGGGACACAAGAGACTCTTTGTTATTTGGTTGCAGGGTTGCTTGAGAGAGACCATATTCATCCTACGCCTCCTACGGATTGATAAACCTTAGGTCATCCACTTGAGGGAAATTTGCTACTGTCCTACAAACCTCTGCACTTGGAGGCCCAACAACGTCTACAAGAAGAAGGTTGTGTAGTAGACATCAAGCTCTTTTCTGGCGCCTTTGCCGGGGAGGTTAGCACTTGAAGGTATATCTTTAGATCTTGCAATCGAGTCTTTTAGTTTCTTGTTTTATCACTAGTTTAGTTTATAAAAGAAAATTACAAAAAATGGAATTAAGTTTGTCTCATACGCTTCACCTTTTTAATATCTTTCGTGAGTATGATGGAAAGGATAATTGTGCTCAAGTGCTAGAAGAAGAAATCTATAAAATATTTGGCACCAAATATTTGAATGATGAGCATGATTGCAATGTTGTTAGTATGAATTCCTTGAATATCCATGATGCTAATGATATGCAAAGCCACAAGCTTGGGGAAGCTATGTTTGATGAAGATGATATTTTTTGTCCCCCAAGTTTCGGTGAGCAAATTTATTATGATGAAAGCATGCCTCCTATCTATGATGATTATTGTGATGACACGTATGATATAAAGAATAATGATATCCATGAAACTTGTCATCATGATTTTAGTTTTCAATTGGATTATGCCTCACATGATAATTATTTTGTTGAGTTTTCTCCCACTATTATTAATGAGAAGAATTTTGCTTATGTGGAGAGTAGTAAATTTTCTATGCAAGTAGATCATGAAAAGAATTATTTAGGTGCTGGTTATATTGTTGAATTCATTCATGATGCTACTGAAAATTATTATGAGGGAGGAATATAAGCTTGTAGGAATTGCAATAATATCAAATTTCCTCTCTATGTGCTTAAAATCTTGAAGTTATGCTTGTTTTGCCTTCCTATGCTAGTTGATTATTGTTCCCATAAGTTGTTTTCTCACAAAATCCCTATGCATAGGAAGTGGGTTAGACTTAAATGTGCTAGTCATATTCTTGATGATGCTCTCTTTATGTTTCAATTCTAATCTTTTATGTGAGCATCATTGACATCATCATGCCTAGCTAGGGGCGTTAAACGATAGCGCTTGTTGGGAGGCAACCCAACTTTATTTTTGTTCCTTGCTTTTTGATCCTGTTTAGTAATAAATAAATTATATAGCCTCTGTTATTATTGTGTTTTTTATGTTTGAATTAGTGTTTGTGCCAAGTAGAACCGTTGGGAAGACTTGGGGAAAGTCTTGTTGATCTTGCTGTAAAAAACAGAAATTTTAGCGCTCACGAGAATTGCTGCCATTTTTATTTGGGGAGTGCTATTTAGTTAATTATTTTTGCATATGATTAATAGATAAATTCCTCAGGTCCAGCAATTTATTTGATAATTTTTTGAGTTCCATAAGTTTACGTTTCATCCAGATTACTACAGACTGTTCTGTTTTTGACAGATTCTGTTTTCCGTGTGTTATTTGCTTATTTTGATGAATCTATGGCTAGTAAAATAGTTTATAAACCATAGAGAAGTTGGAATACAGTAGGTTTAACACCAATATAAATAAAGAATAAGTTCATTACAGTACCTTTAAGTAGTGTTTTGTTTTCTTTCGCTAACGGAGCTAACAAGTTTTTTGTTAAGTTTTGTGTTGTGAAGTTTTCAAGTTTTGGGTAAGGATTCGATGGACTATGGAATAAGGAGTGGCAAGATCCTAAGCTTGGGGATGCCCAGGGCACCCCAAGGTAATATTCAAGGATAGCCAAGAGCCTAAGCTTGGGGATGCCCCGGAAGGCATCCCCTCTTTCGTCTTCGTTCATCGGTAACTTTACTTGGAGCTATATTTTTATTTGCCACATGATATGTATTTTTGTTGGAGCGTCAATTTATTTTGTTAGGATTTGCTTTCTATTATTTAGAATAATGTTTTGCATCTTTTATTTCAATAAAAGTGGCATTGATAGCCTTTACTATGCCTATTTTAGAAGTTTACATGTTGCTGTTTGAAAACAGAAAGTTTACCGCTGTTGCAATAATTCCCTAGAAAATTCACAACGTGATAAAATGTTGAAACCTTTTGCATATTAAGCTCTGATAAATTTACTACAGTGGTAATTTTCTTTCATAATTTTTGGAGCTAGGGATGTATGGATGTTGCTGCATTCTTTACAGACTATCCTGTTTAGGCAGATTGCTGTTATGTTTGCATATGTTTGCTTCTTTGATGATTCTATTTGAGGATAGGACTATTAAATATGCAGAGGAATTTAGTATGCAATGTTGAATAATAATTTTAGTGATTTGCTACAGTAGAGTATGATAAGGTTTTGCAATGGTTTATACTAACTTATCTCACGAGTCCTTGTTGAGTTTTGTGTGGATGAAGCTTTTGAGATTTAGGGAGACCGTGATATGAGAGGAATTAAGGAGACACAAAAGCTCAAGCTTGGGGATGCCCAAGGCACCCCAAGATAATATTTCAAGAAGTCTCAAGCGTCTAAGCTTGGGGATGCCCCGGTTGGCATCCTACCTTTCTTCTTCAACAAACTATCGGTTAGTATCGGTTGATCCTAATTTTTGCTTCTTCACATGATGTATGCTATTCTTAGATGTCATTTTATTTAGTTTTGCTTGCTGTTTGAATAAAGTATCAAGGTCTGAAATTATTGAATGTTAGAGAGTCTTCACATAGTTGCACAATTATTCGACTACTCATTGATCTTCACTTATATCTTTCGGAGTAGTTTGTCATTTGCTCTCGTGCTTCTCTTATATCTTTTAGAGCATGGTGGTAGTTTTATTTTGAAGAAATAGATGAACTCTCATGCTTCACTTAGATTATTTTGAGAGTCTTAATAGCATGGTAATTTGCTTAAAATCCTAATATGCTAGGTATTCAAGATTAATAAAAACTTTCTTATGAGTGTGTTGAATACTATGAGAAGTTTGATACTTGATAATTGTTTTGAGATATGGAGATGGTGATATTAGAGTCATGCTAGTTGAGTGGTTATGAATTTGAGAAATACTTGTGTTGAAGTTTGTGATTCCCGTAGCATGCACGTATGGTGAACCGTTATGTGATGAAGTCGGAGCATGATTTATTTATTGATTGTCTTCCTTATGAGTGGCGGTCGGGGACGAGCGATGGTCTTTTCCTACCAATCTATCCCCCTAGGAGCATGCGCGTAATACTTTGCTTTGATAACTTTTAGATTTTTGCAATAAGTATATGAGTTCTTTATGACTAATGTTGAGTCCATGGATTATACGCACTCTCACCCTTCTACCCTTGCTAGCCTCTCTAGTACCGCGCACCTTTCGCCGGTACCATAAACCCACCATTTACCTTCCTCAAAACAGCCACCATACCTACCTATTATGGCATTTCCATAGCCATTCCGAGATATATTGCCATGCAACTTTCCACCGTTCCGTTTAATATGACACGCTTCATCATTGTCATATTGCTTTGCATGATCATGTAGTTGACATCGTATTTGTGGCAAAGCCACCATTCATAATTATTCACACATGTCACTCATGCATCATTGCACATCCCGGTACACCGTCGAAGGCATTCATATAGAGTCATATCTTGTCTTAAGTATCGAGTTGTAAATCTTGAGTTGTAAGAAAATAAAAGTGTGATGATTATCATTATTAGAGCATTGTCCGAGTGAGGAAAGGATGATGGAGACTATGATTCCCCCACAAGTCGGGATGAGACTCCGGACGAAAAAAAGAGGCCAAAGAAGCCCCAAAAAAAGAGGCCATAAAAAAGAGAAGGCCCAAATAAAAAAATAAAAAAATGAGAGAAAAAGAGAGAAGGGACAATGCTACTATTCTTTTACCACACTTGTGCTTCAAAGTAGCACCATTATCTTCATGATAGAGAGTCTCCTATGTTGTCACTTTCATATACTAGTGGGAATCTTTCATTATAGAACTTGGCTTGTATATTCCAATGATGGGCTTCCTCAAAATGCCCTAGGTCTTCGTGAGCAAGCAAGTTGGATGCACACCCACTAGTTTCTTTTGTTGAGCTTTCATATACTTATAGCTCTAGTGCATCCGTTGCATGGCAATCCCTACTCACTCACATTGATATCTATTGATGGGCATCTCCATAGCCCGTTGATACGCCTAGTTGATGTGAGACTAGTCCCCCTTTTTGTCTTCTCCACAACCCCCATTCTATTCCACCTATAGTGCTATGTCCATGGCTCACGCTCATGTATTGCGTGAAGATTGAAAAAGTTTGAGAACATCAAAAGTATGAAACAATTGCTTGGCTTGTCATCGGGGTTGTGCATGATTTAAATATTTTGTGTGGTGAAGATGGAGCATAGCCAGACTATATGATTTTGTAGGGATAGCTTTCTTTGGCCATGTTATTTTGAGAAGACATAATTGCTTAGTTAGTATGCTTGAAGTATTATTATTTTTATGTCAATATGAACTTTTGTCTTGAATCTTATGGATCTGAATATTCATTCCACAATTAAGAAGAATTACATTGAAATTATGCCAAGTAGCACTCCACATCAAAAATTCTGCTTTTATCATTTACCTACTCGAGGACGAGCAGGAATTAAGCTTGGGGATGCTTGATACGTCTCCAACGTATCTATAATTTTTGATTGCTCCATGCTATATTATCTACTGTTTTGGGCAATATTGGGCTTTATTTTCCACTTTTATATTATTTTTGGGACTAACCTATTAACCGGAGGCCCAGCCCAGATTTGCTGTCTTATGCGTATTTCAGTGTTTCGAAGAAAAGGAATATCGAACGGAGTCGAAACGGAACGAAATCAACTGGAGAAGTTATTTTTGGAAGGAAACCTACCGGATAGACTTGGACCCTATGTCAGAAGATGAAGGAGGAGCTCATGAGGGTAGGGGCATGCCACCCCCCTGGGGCGCGCCCCACTGCCTCGTGGCCACCCATTCGGTCCACCGACGTACTCCTTTCACCCATATATACCCATGTATCCTAAAACTTCCAGAACGGAGAATAGATCGGGAGTTCCACCGCCAGAAGCCTCCGTAGCCACCGAAAGCCAATCTAGACCTGTTCCGGCACCCTGCCGAAGGGGGCAATCCTTCTTCGGTGGCCATCTTCAATATCCCGGTGCTCTCCATGACGAGGAGGGAGTAGTTCTCCCTCGGGGCTGAGGGTATGTACCAGTAGCTATGTGTTTGATCTCTCTCTCTCTCTCTCTCTCTCTCGTGTTCTTGAGTACGATCTTGATGTATCGCAAGCTTTGCTATTATAGTTGGATCCTATGATGTTTTCTCCCCCCTCTTCTCTCATGTAATGAATTGAGTTTCCCCTTTGAAGTAATCTTATCGGATTGATTCTTTAAATATTTGAGAACACTTGATGTATGTCTTGCCGTGGATATCTGTGGTGACAATGGGATATCACGTGATTAGCTTGATGTATGTTTTGGTGATCAACTTGCGGGTTCCGCCCATGAACCTATACATAGGGGTTGGCACACGTTTTCGTCGTGATTCTCCGGTAGAAACTTTGGGGCACTCTTTGAGGTCCTTTGTGTTGGTTGAATAGATGAATTTGAGATTGTGTGACGCATATCGTATAATCATACCCACGGATACTTGAGGTGGCATTGGAGTATCTAGGTGACATTAGGGTTTTGGTTGATTTGTGTCTTAAGGTGTTATTCTAGTACAAACTCTAGGGCTGTTTGTGACACTTATAGGAATAGCCCATTGGATTGATTGGAAAGAATAACTTTGAGGTGGTTTCGTACCCTACCATAATCTCTTCGTTCGTTCTCCGCTATTAGTGACTTTGGAGTGACTCTTTGTTGCATGTTGAGGGATAGTTATGTGATCCAATTATGTTATTATTGTTGAGAGGACTTGCACTAGCGAAAGTATGAACCCTAGGCCTTGTTTCAATGCATTGCAATACCGTTTACGCTCACTTTTACCATTAGTTACCTTGCTGTTTTTATATTTTCAGATTACAAATACCTTTATCTACCATCCATATACCATTTGTATCACCATCTCTTCACCGAACTAGTGCACCTATACAATTTACCATTGTATTGGTTGTGTTGGGGACACAAGAGACTCTTTGTTATTTGGTTGCAGGGTTGCTTGAGAGAGACCATCTTCATCCTACGCCTCCTACAATTGATAAACCTTAGGTCATCCACTTGAGGGAAATTTGCTACTGTCCTACAAACCTCTGCACTTGGAGGCCCAACAACGTCTACAAGAAGAAGGTTGTGTAGTAGACATCAAGCTCTTTTCTGGCGTCGTTGCCGGGGAGGTTAGCGCTTCAAGGTATATCTTTAGATCTTGCAATCGAGTCTTTTAGTTTCTTGTTTTATCACTAGTTTAGTTTATAAAAGAAAATTACAAAAAATGGAATTAAGTTTGTCTCATACGCTTCACCTTTTTAATATCTTTCGTGAGTATGATGGAAAGGATAATTGTGCTCAAGTGCTAGAAGAAGAAATCTATAAGATATTTGGCACTAAATATTTGGATGATGAGCATGATTGCAATGTTGTTAGTATGAATTCCTTGAATATCCATGATGCTAATGATATGCAAAGCCACAAGCTTGGGGAAGCTGTGTTTGATGAAGATGATATTTTTTGTCACCCAAGTTTCGGTGAGCAAATTTATTATGATGAAAGCATGCCTCCTATCTATGATGATTATTGTGATGACATGTATGATATAAAGAATAATGATATCCATGAAACTTGTCATCATGATTTCAGTTTTCAATTGGATTATGCCTCACATGATAATTATTTTGTTGAGTTTTCTCCCACTATTATTAATGAGAAGAATTTTGCTTATGTGGAGAGTAGTAAATTTTCTATGCAAGTAGATCATGAAAATAATTATTTAGGTGCTGGTTATATTGTTGAATTCATTCATGATGCTACTGAAAATTATTATGAGGGAGGAATATAAGCTTGTAGGAATTGCAATAATATCAAATTTCCTCTCTATGTGCTTAAAATCTTGAAGTTATGCTTGTTTTGCCTTCCTATGCTAGTTGATTATTGTTCCCATAAGTTGTTTTCTCACAAAATCCCTATGCATAGGAAGTGGGTTAGACTTAAATGTGCTAGTCATATTCTTGATTATGCTCTCTTTATGTTTCAATTCTAATCTTTTATGTGAGCATCATTGACATCATCATGCCTAGCTAGGGGCGTTAAATGATAGCGCTTGTTGGGAGGCAACCCAACTTTATTTTTGTTCCTTGCTTTTTGATCCTGTTTAGTAATAAATAAATTATATAGCCTCTGTTATGATTGTGTTTTTTTATGTTTGAATTAGTGTTTGTGCCAAGTAGAACCGTTGGGAAGACTTGGGGAAAGTCTTGTTGATCTTGCTGTAAAAAACAGAAACTTTAGTGCTCACGAGAATTGCTGCCATTTTTATTTGGAGAGTGATATTTAGTTAATTATTTTTGCATATGATTAATAGATAAATTCCTCGGGTCCAGAAATTTATTTGAGAATTTTTTGAGTTCCATAAGTATACGTTTGATCCAGATTACTACAGACTGTTCTGTTTTTGACAGATTCTGTTTTCCGTGTGTTGTTTGCTTATTTTGATGAATCTATGGCTAGTAAAATAGTTTATGAACCATATAGAAGTTGGAATACAGTAGGTTTAACACCAATATAAATAAATAATAAGTTCATTACAGTACCTTTAAGTAGTGTTTTGTTTTCTTTCGCTAACGGAGCTAACGAGTTTTCTGTTAAGTTTTGTGTTGTGAAGTTTTCAAGTTTTGGGTAAGGATTCGATGGACTATGGAATAAGGAGTGGCAAGAGCCTAAGCTTGGGGATGCCCAGGGCACCCCAAGGTAATATTCAAGGATAGCCAAGAGCCTAAGCTTGGGGATGCCCCGGAAGGCATCCCCTCTTTCGTCTTCGTTCATCGGTAACTTAACTTGGAGCTATATTTTTATTTGCCACATGATATGTATTTTTGTTGGAGCGTCAATTTATTTTGTTAGGATTTGCTTTCTGTTATTTAGAATAATGTTTTTCATATTTTATTTCAATAAAAGTGGCATTGATAGCCTTTACTATGCCTATTTTAGAAGTTTACATGTTGCTGTTTGAAAACAGAAAGTTTACTGCTGTTGCAATAATTCCCTAGAAAATTCATAATGTGATAAAATGTTGAAACCTTTTGCATATTAAGCTCTGATAAATTTACTACAGTGGGAATTTTATTTCATAATTTTTTGAGCTAGGGAAGTATGGATGTTGCTGCATTCTTTACAGACTATCCTGTTTAGGCAGATTGCTGTTATGTTTGCATTGTTTGCATTGTTTGCTTCTTTGATGATTCTATTTGAGGATAGGACTATTAAATATGCAGAGGAATTTAGTATGCAATGTTGAATAATAATTTTAGTGATTTTCTACAGTAGAGTATGATAAGGTTTTGACAATGGTTTATACTAACTTATCTCACGAGTCCTTGTTGAGTTTTGTGTGGATGAAGCTTTTGAGATTTAGGGAGACCGTGATATGAGAGGAATTAAGGAGACACAAAAGCTCATGCTTGGTGATGCCCAAGGCACCCCAAGATAATATTTCAAGAAGTCTCAAGCGTCTAAGCTTGGGGATGCCCCGGTTGGCATCCTACCTTTCTTCTTCAACAAACTATCGGTTAGTATCGGTTGATCCTAAGTTTTTGCTTCTTCACATGATGTATGCTATTCTTAGATGTCGTTTTATTTAGTTTTGCTTTCTGTTTGAATAAAGTATCAAGGTCTGAAATTATTGAATGTTAGAGAGTCTTCACATAGTTGCACAATTATTCGACTACTCATTGATCTTCACTTATATATTTCGGAGTAGTTTGTCTTTTGCTCTAGTGCTGCACTTATATCTTTTAGAGCATGGTGGTAGTTTTATTTTGAAGAAATAGATGAACTCTCATGCTTCACTTAGATTATTTTGAGAGTCTTAATAGCACGGTAATTTGCTTAAAATCCTAATATGCTAGGTATACACGATTAATAATAAAACTTTCTTATGAGTGTGTTGAATACTATGAGAAGTTTGATACTTGATAATTGTTTTGACATATGGAGATGGTGATATTAGAGTCATGCTAGTTGATTGGTTATGAATTTGAGAAATACTTGTGTTGAAGTTTGTGATTCCTGTAGCATGCACGTATGGTGAACCGTTATGTGATGAAGTCAGAGCATGATTTATTTATTGACTGTCTTCCTTATGAGTGGCGGTCGGGGACGAGCGATGGTCTTTTCCTACCAATCTATCCCCCTAGGAGCATGCGCGCAATACTTTGCTTTGATAACTTTTAGATTTTTGCAGTAAGTATATGAGTTCTTTATGACTAATGTTGAGTCCATGGATTATACGCACTCTCACCCTTCCACCCTTGCTAGCCTCTCTAGTACCGCGCACCTTTCGCCGGTACCATAAACCCACCATTTACCTTCCTCAAAACAGCCACCATACCTACCTATTATGGTATTTCCATAGCCATTCCGAGATATATTGCCATGCAACTTTCCACCGTTCAGTTTATTATGACACGCTTCATCATTGTCATATTGCTTTGCATGATCATGTAGTTGACATCGTATTTGTGGCAAAGCCACCATTCATAATTATTCATACATGTCACTCCTGCATCATTGCACATCCCGGTACACCGTCGAAGGCATTCATATAGAGTCATATCTTGTCTTAAGTATCGAGTTGTAAATCTTGAGTTGTAAGAAAATAAAAGTGTGATGATTATCATTATTAGAGCATTGTCCGAGTGAGGAAAGGATGATGGAGACTATGATTCCCCCACAAGTCGGGATGAGACTCCGGGCGAAAAAAAGAGGCCAAAGAAGCCCCAAAAAAAGAGGCCATAAAAAAAGAGAAGGCCCAAATAAAAAAATAAAAATAAAAAAATGAGAGAAAAAGAGAGAAGGGACAATGCTACTATCCTTTTACCACACTTGTGCTTCAAAGTAGCACCATTATCTTCATGATAGAGACTCTCCTATGTTGTCACTTTCATATACTAGTGGGAATCTTTCATTATAGAACTTGGCTTGTATATTCCAATGATAGGCTTCCTCAAAATGCCCTAGGTCTTCGTGAGCAAGCAAGTTGGATGAACACCCACTAGTTTCTTTTGTTGAGCTTTCATATACTTATAGCTCTAGTGCATATGTTGCATGGCAATCCCTACTCACTCACATTGATATCTATTGATGGGCATCTCCATAGCCCGTTGATACGCCAAGTTGATGTGAGACTATCTTCCCCCTTTTTGTCTTCTCCACAACCACCATTCTATTCCACCTATAGTGCTATGTCCATGGCTCACGCTCAACTATTGCGTGAAGATTGAAAAAGTTTGAGAACATCAAAAGTATGAAACAATTGCTTAGCTTGTCATCGGGGTTGTGCATGATTTAAATACTTTGTGTGGTGAAGATGGAGCATAGCTAGACTATATGATTTTGTAGGGATAGCTTTCTTTGGCCATGTTATTTTGAGAAGACATAATTGCTTAGTTAGTATGCTTGAAGTATTATTATTTTTATGTCAATATGAACTTTTGTCTTGAATCTTATGGATCTGAATATTCATTCCACAATTAAGAAGAATTACATTGAAATTATGCCAAGTAGCACTCCACATCAAAAATTCTGTTTTTATCATTTACCTACTCGAGGACGAACAGGAATTAAGCTTGGGGATGCTTGATATGTCTCCAACGTATCTATAATTTTTTATTGCTCCATGCTATATTATCGACTGTTTTGGGCAATACTGGGCTTTATTTTCCACTTTTATATTATTTTTGGGACTAACCTATTAACCGGAGGCCCAGCCCAGATTTGCTGTCTTATGCGTATTTCAGTGTTTCGAAGAAAAGGAATATCAAACGGAGTCGAAACAGAACGAAATCAACTAGAGAACTTATTTTTGGAAGGAAACCTACCGGATAGACTTGGACCCTATGTCAGAAGATGAAGGAGGAGCTCACGAGGGTAGGGGCATGCCACCCCCCTGGGGCGCGCCCCACTGCCTCGTGGCCACCCCTTCAGTCCACCGACGTACTCCTTTCACCCATATATACCCACGTTTCCTAAAACTTCCAGAACGGAGAATAGATCGGGAGTTCCACCGCCAGAAGCCTCCGTACCCACCGAAAGCCAATCTAGACCCGTTCCGGCACCCTGCTGGAGGGGGCAATCCTTCTCCGGTGGCCATCTTCATCATCCTGGTGCTCTCCATGACGAGGAGGGAGTAGTTCTCCCTCAGGGCTGAGGGTATGTACCAGTAGCTATGTGTTTGATCTCTCTCTCTCTCTCGTGTTCTTGAGTACGATCTTGATGTATCGCGAGCTTTGCTATTATAGTTGGATCCTATGATGTTTTCTCCCCCCTCTTCTCTCATGTAATGAATTGAGTTTCCCCTTTGAAGTAATCTTATCGGATTGATTCTTTAAATATTTGAGAACACTTGATGTATGTCTTGCCGTGGATATCTGTGGTGACAATGGAATATCACGTGATTAACTTGATGTATGTTTTGGTGATCAACTTGCGGGTTCTGCCCATGAACCTATACATAGGGGTTGGC
This sequence comes from Triticum aestivum, assembly GCF_018294505.1. NCBI lineage: Eukaryota > Viridiplantae > Streptophyta > Magnoliopsida > Poales > Poaceae > Triticum > Triticum aestivum. Next base: position 41,057,551 of record NC_057809.1, read on the forward strand.
ACATGTTTTCGTCGTGATTCTCCGGTAGAAACTTTGGGGCACTCTTTGAGGTCCTTTGTGTTGGTTGAATAGATGAATTTGAGATTGTGTGACGCATATCGTATAATCATACGCACGGATACTTGATGTGACATTGGAGTATCTAGGTGACATTAGGGTTTTGGTTGATTTGTGTCTTAAGGTGTTATTCTAGTACGAACTCTAGGGCTGTTTGTGACACTTATAGGAATAACCCATTGGATTGATTGGAAAGAATAACTTTGAGGTGGTTTTGAACCCTACCATAATCTCTTCGTTCGTTCTCCGCTATTAGTGACTTTGGAGTGACCCTTTGTTGCATGTTGAGGGATAGTTATGTGATCCAATTATGTTATTATTGTTGAGAGGACTTGCACTAGCGAAAGTATGAACCCTAGGCCTTGTTTCAACGCATTGCAATACCGTTTACGCTCACTTTTACCATTAGTTACCTTGATGTTTTTATATTTTCAGATTACAAATACCTTTATCTACCATCCATATACCACTTGTATCACCATCTCTTCACTGAACTAGTGCACCTATACAATTTACCATTGTATTGGGTGTGTTGGGGACACAAGAGACTCTTTGTTATTTGGTTGCAGGGTTGCTTGAGAGAGACCATCTTCATCCTACGCCTCCTACAGATTGATAAACCTTAGGTCATCCACTTGAGGGAAATTTGCTACTGTCCTACAAACCTGTGCACTTGGAGGCCCAACAACGTCTACAAGAAGAAGGTTGTGTAGTAGACATCACCCAGCTGTAGGCCCACAAGATTTTGAGGACCCTAGTATGCCGGCCAATTAACTGGCTGCCATGTTTTGGGCCAAATGCCGTCCCATATTTGATCTGGTCCATTATTGGCCTGCCACGCTCCGGGCCTAATAGTGGCCCCATATGAGATCCGGCCTGTTAAGGGCCTACCACGTTCTGGGCCAAATTACGGCCCAGATCAGGTCCAGCTCCTTTAAGAGGCTTTGGGTTCAATTATGGCCCATATCAGATTCGGCCCGTCAATTGGACACTATGCTTTTGGGCCCACTTGCTAAAGGCCCACTGTCGGTGTCAAAACCGGCGGATCTCGGGTAGTGGGTCCCGAACTGTGCATCTAGGCCGGATGGTAACAGGAGGCAGGGAACACGATGTTTTACCCAGGTTCGGGCCCTCTTGATGGAGGTAAAACCCTACGTACTGCTTGATTAATATTGATGATATGGGTAGTACAAGAGTAGATCTACCACGAGATCAAGGAGGCTAAACCCTAGAAGCTAGCCTATGGTATGATTGTTGTATATATTGTATATCTATAGACTAGCCTGGCCTTGGTTTATATAATGCACCGGAGGCCTAGGATAACAAGAGTCCTAGCCGAATACGCCGGTGGGGAGAAGTCTTTGTCTTGATCGCCAAGTCTTGTGGAATCTTCCTTGTATGCGGCAGCCGTCTGAACTGGCCCATGAGTATATGGCCACAGGGGTCCTTGGCCCAATCTAATAGATCGGGAGACGACGTGGTGAGTACCCCCTAGTCCAGGACACCGTCGGTAGCCCCCTGAACTGGTCTTCAAGTTAGGGACGCTCCTCGATTCTTCCGAACTATTCTTCATCTTCGGTTGCCGGTCTTGAAAACTGGTTCAACAAATCTTCTTTATCTTCGATCTTGAGGATCACCGAAATGCATTCGACAAGTTTACACATCGGGTATCCGAGGAGCCCCTTTAAGTTTCCGGCCTTTATCAATGCCTTGTTTATTTTTATGCCACACCTCGGGTTTGAAGTTGTTCCCGGGAGGCAGGGTCCTCTTGCCTCCGAGCTCCAACGCCGGACTGCATTCGAGGTATCTTTTGCAGCCGAGCACCAACGACCGCTTCCCAGCTCTAGCGCCGGAATGTATCCGAGCTCCAACGCTGGACTATGTATCCGAGCTCCAACGCCGAACTGTATATCCGAGCTCCAACACCGAAATATATCCGAGCTCCAACGCCGGACTGTGTCCAGGCTCCAATATCGGACTATATCCGAGGTGTCATATCACCTTGGTTCAAAAAAGTTGAAGGAGTTTAGCCGAGCTTAATGCCGGAAATGCCCTCTATGGAGCCAGCCACTAGCACCCGAGCTTTATGCCGGACTGCTTCCGAGGTGGTGCACCACCCCGAATGTGGGCTGATTTTTTTTCAATATTTTTTACCGGTACAATTTATTCTCTGCCGAGATATATAGCCAGTAGCCCTCAAGGTGTGTATCGGTCTAAAACCCGAGATGCACATGAAGGATGACATAAGACAGCTGATCCCAGTAGCCGCTGAGACTCAGGTTGATTTGCAAAATCGGCCCGAGGATCAAGTCCTAGCTCGGCAGAATACTTCAGGACACAAAAGCGGCATGCTCAGTCCTCAAGACTCAGCTTCGGTGCGGCCGACCAACCTGAGGATCAAAATCTCCTCGGAAACTATATTGCACATAAAATTTTCTGCATTGGACAAGCAATGCAGTAGCCCCCGAGACACTGCTCGGTTGGTAACACCAGATCAGGGGATCGATGTGCCCCTTTAATATTTGTAAATAATAAGCCAGAAGCCCAGTAGCCCCCGAGCCTTAATGCGGGCACGGGTGGCCGAATTAAGGATCAATATCCATAGTAAAATCACAAATTATGTGTAATGACTCTATGTATCCAAGTACTTTACGTCATTAATGCTCGGATCCGCATTGTACAAAACTTTGTTTGACCAACCATCGGCTTCCACCTCCTCGGCCAGTAGCCGAGGAGTGTTTGTCCTACTTTATAAAGCCTTTATGAGGCAAAGATTTACAACAAACAAGGCAATCTGGCCATACGGTTTTATAAACAAAGGTACGCAGAGAGTTATATCACTGTTTAACAGAAGAAATGTCTTCCAAAGAAAATAGTCCCGCTATCGGTTCCTTTCTTTGGGTTGTCATGCTAAGCATGATCATTAAACCTCAGCTCTAATGTAAGAGCAAAATATTGAGGATTTAGTTTGGGAGGCCAGTTAATAGCCCCCGGTAGTGTTCGGTGACAGTCGGGGTCAAGTTGTAAACACTTTGGCCAATGTTATGAACGGCCCATCATTTAACATAGTCATCGGATCGCTGACCAGTTTACGCTTATTGTGAAAGTCAGTTTTCGGCTTTCTCCACTGAGGTGCTTAACCATGTGAGCTGGAAGCACAATCGCAGTGGTTCTCCCTTTGCACGCCTAGCCGAACAAAACGGAACATAGGAAGCAAGTGCAGGAGCCGGGCAACCCAACTATTGACCGAAGACACAATTCGAAACCGATGCATATATAGCAATATCTGAGAATGTTTTTGCCGAATCCCTAAAGGTGTCCGGCGTTGCACTGCGAGACTAATGCTGGAGAAGCACAAATAGTTTTAAAAGTGCCAAAAAGCTTGGAAAACCAAGAAACGTCAGTAAAAACATGACGTCCGAACAATATCAAGTGTTCGGTGCCAATCCGAAAGTTGGTCTGAGAAAAAAGAAGTGATTCTGTCGTGCTTTAACATGATACATCCTATCTCAAGACTTCGAGTGGGTCAGCCTATGGCTTCAACCTCCTATCTCGAGGGCGGAGTACTTCTCATCAAGCCAGTTTAGCAAACTAAACTCTAGCAGCTTTGAGAGAGAAATTAGGCTCCCCGGCTAGTGACCGCACACTCATGTCGAAAAAGGAGTGATGAATAATAATAAAACTTTGCAACGACTAAGAAGAAGAACACTTATTATAAAACGGCTCAAATAAACTTAAGAGCCCCCAAGTGACTTGGGTAGAAGAATGATTGCATGTACCGAAGTACTTATATCATATCTATGTTCAACCGAACTTTAAACGCATCTTAACCGACCGTCAGCTTCTCCCTCTTCAGTCAAGGACCAAAAAGTGTTATGTACTCCATCGGTCGAGAATATCGATGGTGTTTCCAATAACCAGGCAATCAGGCCATAAGGCTGTAACAGACAAAGCGCGCTCAGGGAACTTATGCTATATTACCGTGAAGTGTAAGAAGCATCTTCGAAGAAAATAGTACCCCCACCTATACCTTTCTTCGGTGCTCATTGTTATTATGAGACTTGTGCAATAGATTTTTTGTACTCATGAGTTCCGTTGTGTGCCGACCATCATTGAAAACTATAAGAGCGCTAGCTTTCGGCTTCACCCAGTCTGAGGTCCGGCTCGGTTGACCCAATCGTGACAATCGCAGAGGTGCTCCCTTTACTCCCTAGCCGAACAATCGGGAACGTAGGGGTAAACACAGGAGCGAGGCAACCCAGCTTGCAAATCGCTTAAGTCAATATGGTGCATATTGTGGCATAATACACGAACAAGGAACGAAGTCGTACAAGTATAATCATATGCAAGAGGAAAAGCTTCATAAATGAAGCCCCCAAGTGAATTGGGTCCTTGAATTTGTGTGTCACAAACAAAGTTTGGACAAGGAAATTTTTTACAAGAAACTTTTTTCCAAAAAAGTATAATGCTTGGTCGAACCGAACACAAGTTAGAAATTAAAGCTTTGAGCATGAAAGCGACTTAGCTGGTTAATGTGTTCAGTATTGATGACGCGGTCCGAGCTTGATGCGGGGCAAGGTTCCATCCCTCAAGCCGGTCCCGAGGTGGCGGAGCGGAGAGCTTGACACGCCAAAGTGGTGACATAGCACGATCAATGCAGACCGGCAGAGTGACGCCGAAGTCCCCGGATCATTTTCCTATGCACAAAAAATAGTGCAAACCAGAGATAATAGTAATAATGATAATTAAAAAAATCGTTGCATAATAAATAATTTATGCAAAGTGAGTAATAAAAGAAATATGGCCTGGTGCCGAAGTCAATGTCGATGCAGGGCGTTGGCGTGATGCGGTAAAGGCGTGGCAAAGCCTGAATTCGCAGGTCGGTCCGAGCTCCGAGTGCGGCGTTCTCCGGACTATGTACGGAAACTGACCGAACCACCATGCGACTGTCGTTAATGCGGCCATCATTTGATAGACCTGTGTACATATGACGAACAAACCAGAGTAATAATTCCTTGGGAAAAATGAACCCAAACAAGCAAAAAATACTGAGATTAATAGCACCTGGTTTATTTGTTGTAGCAATCCGAAGGAAGGTGATTCCTAAAATTGGGACCCGCTCCACACACCCATTGCCTGATGGGCGATAAAACGACGGCATAGCAATGCTGGTAAAGGTTGACTCGCCAAGGCAAAGCCCTCGGCCCAGCTAACGTGATGGAGCTGGTCAGCTAGTGACGCCAAAGTGTCCGGAGTAGGTTGATGAAGAGATGGCGAAGCCCCCAGTCCAGCCGAGATGTCGAAGCCTCGATGTCAGCCGATGAGTCGAAGTAGGTCGGCGTGATGGACACCAGCTTGAAGAAGCAATAGTGCGGCCCTGTCGATGCAGGTCCTGACGTGGTCGATGCCGGCTTGATGAAGCGACCGTGCGGCGATGCCGGTATGCCCGCTCCGTGTAATCCGTGGGGCGGCGATGTTGGTGATGATTTATCCTTCGCGATGCCGGGCTCTTGTTCGGCTTGCTGAGATGATGATCTGAAGAAGTTGAGCTCGGCTCAACAAAGTGACGCCATGTCTAGCGCAGGTCGGCAGCCGTGGAGTAATATTGCCGGACTGGTTTGACACCAACATGATGTTGAAGATCATGTTCAAAAGATCTTACAATTAGTGGGATGTGTTCAGGACAAAACACAATACCCCATACAAAACTTCCTTCAAAAGGGATGTCCGAAATCCTGTTCATAAAAAAGATGAACTCGGGTCGGATTCGTTTTCACGCAGAAAACAGATCCGAAAAGTGATGTACTAATCGGAAGGTTCCCGGAGTTTGGACGGTCGGATCGAGCCAAAATTTTGAGAGGTGGTAGATATAGGAATTCCGCAGCCGATCAACGGTTGGATCTTCCAAAGGACGTCCGAGCTGGAAGCTGGACACCACGCCCTAAACTCATCCAAATTCCCGACAGGGCTCCGGTGTATCGTGGATTGCCAGAGATTCCTCCATCGGAACTCGACGAAATTTTCCAGGGTTGTTGTAGACTCAATTCCGCACAGTTCCACCAAAGTGATCGTCAAAGCGATACTCGAGGAGGTGGTGGTGGCAGATAAGAGTTCGCTGTCCAGAAAAACAGCACGGTCGCTTGAGGGCAATGTTGACGTTGAGCCCCCGAGCTCCATAGATGATTCCTCCGTGATCTTGATAGAGATCGGAGTTGATGTTTGACGAAGGCCCTCGTCCGGACATGGTGATCCGAACACGGGGCGCAATTCTTGGTCAAACCAAGGTGACCAGCCGAGCTGGTGACAAAGATGCCGAAGTCGCAGTTGATCTGCAGGCGAGCCATCGATCCTTTTGTCGATCACACAGCGGAACTCTCAAAGAAAGCAGCAATGTCGGTGTCAAAACCGGCGGATCTCGGATAGTGGGTCCCGAACTGTGCATCTAGGCCGGATGGTAACAGGAGGCAGGGAACACGATGTTTTACCCAGGTTCGGGCCCTCTTGATGGAGGTAAAACCCTACGTCCTGCTAATTAATATTGATGATATGGGTAGTACAAGAGTAGATCTACCACGAGATCAAGGAGGCTAAACCCTAGAAGCTAGCCTATGGTATGATTGTTGTATATATTGTATATCTATCGACTAGCCTGGCCTCGGTTTATATAATGCACCGGAGGCCTAGGATAACAAGAGTCCTAGCCGAATACGCCGGTGGGGAGAAGTCCTTGTCTTGATCGCCAAGTCTTCTGGAATCTTCCTTGTATGCGGCAGCCGTCCGAACTAGCCCATGAGTATACGGCCACGGGGGTCCTCGGCCCAATCTAATAGATCAGGAGACGACGTGGTGAGTACCCCCTAGTCCAGGACACCGTCACCCACTTAGTAATTCGGCATGATATTAGTTTTGCCCTGTTAAGGGCCCGTTTAACATTTCGGCCCTATATTAATTTTAGCCTGTTAAAAGCCCGTCATATAGTTGGGCCTAACTACGGCCTGGTTTGCATCCGACCTGCTCGCAGCCGATATCTGATTGGGCCAAACAAGGACCGAGACAATTTTTTGGCCAGTTAAAAGCCCGTGATTTGATTCGCACAATCATGGGCCAGGGTTTGATGACCCACAAGTATAGGGGATCTATCGTAGTCCTTTCGGTAAGTAAGAGTGTTGAACCCAACGAGGAGCAGAAGGAAATGATAAGCGGTTTTCAGCAAGGTATTCTCTGCAAGTACTGAAATAAGTGGTAACAGATAGTTTTGTGATAAGATAGATTGTAACAAGCAACAAGTAACAAAAGTAAATAAAGTGCAGCAAGGTGGCCCAATCCTTTTGTATCAAAGGACAAGACGGAACAAACTCTTATAATAGGAAAAGCGCACCGGAGGACACATGGGAATATCGTCAAGCTAGTTTTCATCACGTTCATATGATTTGCGTTCGATACTTTGATAATTTGATACGTGGGTGGACCGATGCTTGGGTGCTGTTCTTAATTGAACAAGCATCCCACTTATGATTAACCTCTAATGCAAGCATCCGCAACTACAACAAAAGTATTAAGGTAAATCTAACCATAGCTTGAAACATATGGATCCAAATCAGCCCCTTACGAAGCAACGCATAAACTAGGGTTTAAGCTTCTGTCACTCTAGCAACCCATCATCTACTTATTACTTCCCAATGCCTTCCTCTAGGCCCAAATAATGGTGAAGTGTTATGTAGTCGACGTTCACATAACACCACTAGAGGCTAGACAACATACATCTTATCAAAATATCAAATGAATACCAAATTCACATGACTACTCATAGCAAGACTTCTCCCTTGTCCTTAGGAACGAACGTAATTACTCACAAAGCATATTCATGTTCATAATCAGAGGGGTAATAACATGCATATAGGATCTGAACATATGATCTTCCACCAAATAAACCAACTAGCATCAACTACAAGGAGTAATCAACACTACTAGCAAACCACTAGCACCAATCCCAGACTTTGAGACAAGAATTGGATACAAGAGATGGACTAGGGTTTGGAGATGGGATGGTGCTGGTGAAGATGTTGATGGAGATTGCCCTCTCCCTAAGAGAGGAGCGTTGGTGATGATGATGGTGATGATTTCCCCCTCCCGGAGGGAAGTATCCCCGGGAAAACAGCTCTGCCGGAGCTCTAGATTGGATCCGCCAAGGTTCCGCCTCGTGGCGGCGAAGTCTCATCCCGAAAGGTTCCTTCCTATTTTTTTCTCATCGAAAGACTTCATATAGGAGAAGATGGGCGTCGGAGAGCCACCAGGGGGCCCACGAGGTAGGGGGCGCGCCCTGGGGGGGGGGGCGCCCCCACCCTCGTGAGCAGGGTGTGGGCCCCCTCGCCTTCATCTTTGGCGAGGATTTTTCTTTATTTATTTTAAGACGTTCCGTGGAGTTTCAGGACTTTTGGAGTTGCGCAGAATAGGTCTCTAATATTTGCTCCTTTTCTAGCCCAGAATTCCACCTGCCGGCATTCTCCCTCTTCATGTAAGCCTTGTAAAATAAGAGAGAATAGCCATAAGTATTGTGACATAATGTGAAATAACAGTCCATAATGCGATAAATATCGATATAAAAGCATGGTGCAAAATGGACGTATCAGGGTTCATTTCGGGCTGCTGCCGGCTCGTGAGCTGTTCGGCACGTTTCAGGCCCAACCTACATCGTGATTGCATGACGGCCCGATTATGTACCGTAATTTTACGGTTTGGCCGGTTTACTGCGAAGGCAGGATATATATACAGTAAAATAACTACAGCATCGTGAATAAGAAAAAACCTAGACTATACAATAAAGAAATTACGGCATATTACATCCACTGGGCATCAAAGTTCGCCACTATGATAATAAAGCACAAGCAGACAGCAGATTACATACACTGGGCATCAAAGATCGCCACATGTGCAAATAAACACACCGACAAAATAATATACAAAACCGACATCACTTCAATAGAGTTCAGGAAAGGTTAGCCCTGCTGGGGAGCTGCAATGCAAGCAGCTGAGCAAGATGATGAGACTGCGCTTCTTCAACACTTATATCTTCCTCACTCTGAAAGACAAACAAGCAGACATATGACAGGTTTTGCACATAAAAGTATCACTGCTGACAATTCATCACATTTCTTACTACAGAATAAAGTGACACACTTTAAATTTGCATTAACACAATATGGTATTGTTCAGGTCAAGACATGGCAGGAAATGACATTGTGAAGGAGTTGGCAGCTTCACGACACCACTGGATTACAGATCAAGAACTCATAAGTATCAATGGTTAGTGTGCTGCCAATTTATACCATTTCAGATTGGCAAATAAAGAGACGGTTTAAATAATAGTAGAATGATATGACATTGTTCATAGTCAAGACATTGCAGAATATGACACTGTGCTGTAGTGGGTAGGTTCACCACACCACTGGATTACAGATGAAGAATAGAAGCATACATGCCATGCAAAAGAAGATCACTTGCTCTGTATAGTTTAATTTACATTGTATGAAGAAGGAACTCGGTTGTACAACTGAAAACTTAAATTGAGGAAGGACAAACTTTTTTTTATGAACTACATATAATAAACTTTAAACAAGCAATTTGATGCAAACACCAAAAATAAACAGTTGTTGCAGTCATGCCTAACCAAATATATACAACAAAGTTTGAAGGCTTGACATGGACAAACTTACATTATTGGTGAAGACAGGCTCTATAAAGGCCTTGTCCATGCTAATGGGGGGGGGGGCAATTCAAGAAGTTTACCACAGAATCTTCTTCAAAAGCATTGTCTTTATTCTACACTTTGTTAAGAGTAAATATAGATGTGATAATATACGAAAAAATGGAGAGTATTTAAGATAATATGAAGAGTGATGTTACATAACCAAGTAGCTATAAATGTAAGTGCAGCGATACAGGCAAAAGGTACAGCCAAGAGCAATGCACAGCTAAACTTCTTCAGTACCAACCTTATGGTAAGAGTAAATATATATCTGATGTGTAGAAAATGGAGGGCAAAGGAAAATAAGCTGCAGAATGATGGTACATGAACAACTACCTGTCATTATAAGTACACTGATAAAGGACAACATGTACTTACAAGAACAATGTAGAGCTAAAAAAACATTGGCATTGGATATATTCTACACTAATGTAACCATTCATACAGATCAGATAATTTGGAGCGAACAATTGATAAGCAAGCTATCATGCATACTGCTGTCACATAATGAACCAGGTATGTATGCAAGCACAGTGATACATGACAACAGGTACAAACAAGACCAAATCAGCGGGCAGCAGATTTGCGATATCCTGTCGTACTTTTCAAACCGGAATTCTTCTTCAAGCAGATTTCCTGCAAAAAAGATCCATAAGGCACATGCGGAAAAGTAGAAGTTCAAATTTTCATGTGATTTCATAGACTGTACCTCATCCTAGGAACGAGACCAGTGCATAACAAGGTTTTTCAATTCAATGTCTTCTAAATTTAGCACAGGAGACTTCACCGGAAATTTGTTTATAGACTTGCCATCAAAGTGTGATTTCCTCAGGTAACACATATACTGCTGCAATGCTTCCTTGAAAAGCACAAGCAAGCTTTGCTCATCATGACTATCCAGATTGACCCTCGCCTAGTTATGATAACCCACAAGTATAGGGGATCGCAACAGCTTTCGAGGGTAGAGTATTCAACCCAAATTTATTGATTCGACACAAGGGGAGCCAAAGAATATTCTCAAGTATTAGCAGCCGAGTTCTCAATTCAATCACACCTGGAAACTTAGTATCTGCAGCAAAGTGTTTAGTAGCAAAGTAATATGATAGTGGTGGTAGCGGCAACAAAAGTAAAGACAACAAAAGTAATGTTTTTGGTATTTTGTAGTGATTGTAACAGTAGCAGCAGGAAAGTAAATAAGCGTAAACCAGTATATGGAAAACTCGTAGGCACTGGATCAGTGATGGATAATTATGCCGGATGCAGTTGATCATGTAACAGTCATAACATAGGGTGACACAGAACTAGCTCCAATTCATCAATGTAATGTAGGCATGTATTCCGTATATAGTCATACGTGCTTATGGAAAAGAACTTGCATGACATCTTTTGTCCTACCCTCCCGTGGCAGCGGGGTCCTATTGGAAACTTAGGGATATTAAGGCCTCCTTTTAATAGATAACCGGAACAAAGCATTAGCACATAGTGAATGCATGAACTCCTCAAACTATGGTCATCACCGGGAGTGGTCCCGATTATTGTCACTTCGGGGTTGCCGGATCATAACACATAGTAGGTGACTATAGACTTGCAAGATAGGATCAAGAACTCACATATATTCATGAAAACATAATAGGTTCAGATCTGAAATCATGGCACTCGGGCCCTAGTGACAAGCATTAAGCATAGCAAAGTCATAGCAACATCAATCTCAGAACATAATGGATACTAGGGATAAAACCCTAACAAAACTAACTCGATTACATGATAAATCTCATCCAACCCATCACCGTCCAGCAAGCCTACGATGGAATTACTCACGCACGGTGGTGAGCATCATGAAATTGGTGATGCAGGATGGTTGATGATGACGACGGCGACGAATCCCCCTCTCCGGAGCCCCAAACGGACTCCAGATCAGCCCTCTCAAGAGGTTTTAGGGCTTGACGGCGGCTCCGTATCGTAAAACGCAATGATTTCTTCTCTTTGATTTTTTTCTCATCGAAACTCAATATATGGAGGTGGAGTTGGAGTCGGAGACGTAACAGGGGGCCCACGAGGTAGGGGGGCGCGCCCTAGGGGGGGGCCCCCACCCTCGTGAGAAGGCTGTGGGCCACTGGTCTTCATCTTTGGTGAGGATTTTTTTTATTTTTTCTAAGATGTTACGTGGAGTTTCAGGTCATTCCGAGAATATTTCTTTTCTACACATGAAACAACACCATGGTAATTCTGCTGAAAACATCGTCAGTCCAGGTTAGTTCCATTCAAATCATACAAGTTAGAGTCCAAAACAAGGGCAAAAGTATTTGGAAAATTAGATACGACGGAGACGTATCAACTCCCCCAAGCTTAAACCCTTCCTTGTCCTCAAGCAATTCAGTTGACAAACTGAAAGAAAGAAAGAAAAAGTTTTACAAACTCTGTTTTCTCTTATTGTTGTTGTAACTATGTCAAGCCAGCATTCAAGTTTTCAGCATAGATCATAACTAACCACATTTGCAATAATTCTCAGGTCTCATAATTACTCATATCAATAACATAATCAACTAGCAAGCCATAATAATAAATCTCGGATGACAACACTTTCTCAAAACAATCATAATATGATATAACAAGATGGTATCTCACTAGCCCTTTCTGAGACCGCAAAACATAAATGCAGAGCACCTTTAAAGATCAAGGACTGACTAGACATTGTAATTCATGGTAAAAGAGATCCAATCATAGTCATACCCAATATAAGTTAACAGTGATGAATGCAAATGACGGTTGTGCTCTCCAGCTAGTGCTTTTTAATAAGAGGGTGATGACTCGACATAAAAGTAAATGGATACGCCCTTCGTAGAGGGAAGCACGAATTTGTAGAGGTGCTAGAGCTCGGTTTTGCAATAGAGATAAATTTTATTTTGAGCAGTATACTTTCATTATCAACGTAACAACTAAGAGATGGCGATATCTTCCATGCTAAACACATTATAGGCGGTTCCCAAACAGAATGGTAAAGTTTATACTCCCCCTCCACCAACAAGCATCAATCCATGGCTTGCTCAAAACAACGAGTGCCTCCAACATACATCAGGTCCCAGGGGGAGTTTTGTTTGCAATTAATTTTGATTTAGTTTGCATAAAGCATGGGACTAGGCATCCCGGTGACCAACCATTTTCTCGTGAGTGAGGAGCGGAGTCCACTCCTCTTGAGAATAACCCGCCTAACACGGAAGATAAGGATAGCCTTGGTTGATACATGAGCTATTCGAGCATACAAAACAGAATGTTTATTTGAAGGTTTAGAGTTTGGCACATACAAATTTACTTGGAACGGCAGGTAGATACTTCATATAGGAAGGTATAGTGGACTCATCTGGAATAACTTTGGGGTTTAAGGGATTTGATGCACAAGCAGTATTCCCTCTTAGTACAAGTGAAGGCTAGCAAAAGACTGGGAAGCGACCAACTAGAGAGCGACAACAGCCATGTACATGCATTAAAATTAATAAACATTGGATGCAAGCATGAGTAGGATATAATCCACCATGAACATAAATATCGTGAAGGCTATGTTGATTTTCTTTCAACTACATGCGTGAACATGTGCCAAGTCAAGTCACTTAAATCATTCAAAAGAGGATACCACCCCATCATACCACATCATAATCATCTCAATAGCATGTTGGCATACAAGGTAAATCATTATAACTCATAGCTAATCAAGCATGGAACAAGCAACTCTCATCTCTAATTGTTATTGCAAACATGTTTATTCATAATAAGCTGAATCAAGAACGATGGGCTCATCATATTTACAAAAACAAAAGAGGTCGAGTTCATACCAGCTTTTCTCATCTCAGTCAGTCCATCATATATCATGATAATTGCCTTTCACTTGCACGACCGAACGGTGTGAATAATAATAAGAGTGCACATGCATTGTACTAAGCTGGAATCTGCGAGCATTCAATAAATAGGAGAAGACAAGGCAATATGGGCTCTTGATTAAATCAACAATAATGCATATAAGAGCCACTTCAATAATTTAATTATGGTCTTCTCCTACTGACCCCAAAGAAAAGAAAAGTAATAAAACTATTTACACGAGAAAGCTCCCAACAAGCAAAAGAAGAACGGGAAATATTTTTGGGTTTTTCTTTTTAATTAATACTACTACAGCAGAAAAATAAACTACTACTAATTTTTTTGGTTTTTCTTAAGGTTTAACAAACACACAAGAAGAAAGCAGGAAAAAGAAGGTAAACTAGCATGGATATTACAGTGAAAAAGTATGAGCACCGACATCTAGCAATGAGTGTGTGTGAACATAAATGTAATGACGGTGAGAAATACGTACTCCCCCAAGCTTAGGCTTTTGGCCTAAGTTGGTCTATGGCCACGGCTGGCCTGGCGGATATCGATAATAATAGTTGTTGGGGTCGTACTGTGATGAGGAAGAATAGTTGGGATCATACTGTGATGAAGAAGAAGACTCTGACTGCCACTGGCTGACAGTCATCTCTGGATCCCAAGAATAAATAGATTGTCGTGGAGGTTCATCTTGTGGTTCCTGTTCCGGGGCTGGTGCAGGGTTCCGGTAGGCGTGAATAGCCGTCAACGGAACAAGGTACGTGCCTGCAGTCAAATCAAACAAAGAAGGAGCAGGCAAGGTAATAGTCTCAGGATGATGTTTATTAAAGAACAATTGATACTTAAGCTCTCCTGCCCTATTCTTAACAATAAAATAATGTGCCACCATACTTTTATGATCTAGATAAACATGGGGCAGCACCTTTTCTTCCTTCTCAGCATGCCTAATAGGTATGTTAAAATGTGCAGCTAGGCGTGTGGCATAGATGCCTCCAAAGATGGGGCCCTTAGTAGGGTTCATATTTAACCGTCTAGCAATAATACCGCCCAAACTAAAAGTGTTATCACTATATAAACCTTGGAGCAGAATAATTAAATCAGGGATACTCAGGTTTCCAGAATTTCCGCGTCCAATTAAACAACGACTAGCAAATAATGCAAAGTAATGCAAAACAGGAAAATGTATGCTAGTGATTCGTGCATCGGAAACCTTTCTGGTTTCTCCTACAGTGATATTATCAATAAACCCAGCCACATCATCATGATGTGGTTCTTTTGTCTTCCCTTAAAAGGGACTAAACAAATCCGACAGAAATCATGAAGTGACATTTCCTTATGCTCATCATATAAATGAAACTCCACTGTAGGTGGTGAGTCCCTAGAATGAAAATGAAAGTTTTGCACAAAGGTATTTGTGAGTAAGAGATACTGATCGCATTGGTCATGGAGGAAAGCGGTGAGGCCTGCATTGTGAGCCAATTCATGAAAATCTTCATAGATACCGGCTGCTCTCAAGAAATCATCAGAAGGCCATTCACACGCCCGAATCTCCGTGGTACGTGGAAAATTATACTTAGGCTTTGGTGCCTTTTCCTTTGAGCTTTGGCTCGATGAGCCCCTCAATAATCTCCTCATCATTTTCTGAAAAATTCTGAAATTTTTAGTAACTTCAAAATAAAAGTGAACCAAACTCAATAAAACTGATAGCAACTACTCCTACAAGTGCCTAGAGCCTATATCAAGCATTGGAACTACTTAGAACCATATAAATTTGACATGCAAGCTCAAGAACATGGTCACCTATGCAGTACAAATTTGCAAAGAATAAAGCACTAGAACAAAAACTAATTGGACCAATGGAGGAGTCACATACCAAGGAACAATCTCCCCAAGCAGTTTTGCGAGAGGTGCTTTGAGCAAGGAGATCGAAAATCACAGCAAAAGTGGCTAGAACTCGTGCTTGAGTTGGTTTTTCGAGTTTGTGTGAGATAGAGGAAGAAGATGGGTGCTGGGATAAGTGGAGGAGGGCCACCATGGGCCCACGAGGCAGGGGGCGCGCCCTATAGGGGGGCGCCCACCACCCTCGTGGCCAGGTGGCAGCTCCTCCCATGGTTTTTTGCACAGTAAATCCTCAAATATTCCCGAAAAATTCATATTAAATTGGCATGGCATTCTGAGGACTTTTATTTTCGGGATATTTTTATATTGCACAGATAAGTCAGGAAACAGACAGGAAAAATACTATTTTTACTTTATTTAATATAAATAACAGAAAATATAGAGAGGGTACAGAAGTTTGTGCTTCTAGTTTCATCCATCTCATGCTCATCAAAAAGAATCCACTAACAAGGTTGATCAAGTCTTGTTAACAAACTCATTCCGATAGTCATGAAACCAGAGAAATTTTGAATAACACTAAGTTACCTCAACAGGGATATGCACATCCCCAATAATAAGAATATCATATTTCTTCTTGAAAGTAGGAAGAGGAAATTCAATACCTTCAACTATAATCGATGGAATTTTTCCAATAGGGTTGATACTATGAACTTGAGGTAGTTTCCTCGGAATGTGTAACGTATGCTCATTACCATTAACATGAAAAGTGACATTGCCTTTGTTGCAATCAATAACAGCCCCTGCAGTATTAAGAAAATGTCTTCCAAGAATAATAGACATACTATCATCCTCGGGAATATCAAGTATAACAAAGTCCATTAAAATAGTAACGTTTGCAACCACAACAGGCACATCCTCATAGATACCGACAGGTATAACAGTTGATTTATCAACCATTTGCAAAGATATTTCAGTAGGTGTAAACTTATTCAAGTCAAGTCTATGATATAAAGAGAGAGGCATAACACTAACACCGGCTCCAAGATCACATAAAGCAGTTTTAATATAATTTCTTTTAATGGAGCAAGGTATAGTAGGTACTCCGAGGTCTCCAAGTTTCTTTGGTATTCCACCCTTAAAAGTATAATTAGCAAGCATGGTGGAAATCTCAGCTTCCGGTATCTTTCTTTTATTAGTAATGATATCCTTCATATATTTAGCGTAAGGATTTTTTTTGAGCACATCAGTTAATCTCATACGCAAAAAGATAGGCCTAATCATTTCAGCAAAGCGCTCAAAATCCTCATCATCCTTTTTCTTGGATGGTTTCGGAGGAAAAGGCATGGGTTTCTGAACCCAAGGTTCCCTTTCTTTACCATGTTTCCTAGCAACAAAGTCTCTTTTATCATAACGTTGATTCTTTGATTGTGGGTTATCAAGATCAACAGCAGGTTCAATTTCTACATCATTATCATTACTAGGTCGAGCATCATCATGAACATCATCATTAATATTTTTACTAGGTTCATGTTCATTACCAGATTGTGTTTCAGCATCAGACATAGAAATATCATTTGGATTATCTGGTGGTTCAGCAATAGGTTCACTAGAAGTTTGCACAGTTCTATCATTTTTCTTCTTCTTCTTTTTAGAAGAACTAGGAACATCAATATTATTTCTTTGAGAATCTTGCTCGATTCTCTTAGGGTGGCCATCAGAATACAAAGGTTCCCGAGTCATTCTACCAGTTCTAGTAGCCACTCTAACAGCATAATCATTTTTCTTACTATTCATTTCATTAAGCACTTCTTTTCGAGCCTTAAGTACTTGTTCTACTTGAGTGGTAACCATAGAAGCATGTTTGCTAACAAGTTTAAGTTCACCTTTCATATCAGCCATATAATCACCCAAGCGTCTAATCATATAAGAATTTTCTTTTAATTATCTACCAAAATAAGCATTGAAGTCATCTTGCTTGTACATAAAGTTATCAAACTCATCCAAGCATTGACTAGCAATTTTAGTAGGAGGGACCTCAACTTTATCATATCTATAGAGAGAATTTACCTTTACTACCTGTGTCGAGATATCGGGATCAGGAGGTTCTTCATTAAATAAATAATTAAGATCATATGTTTCTTCAACAGGCAGTATATTAAGACCATGTATTTCTTCAATAGGAGGTAAATTCTTAACGTCTTCAGCTTCAATACCTTTTTCTTTCATAGATTTCTTTGCCTCTTGCATATCTTCGGAACTGAGAAATGGAACACCTCTCTTCTTCGGAGTTGGTTTAGGAATAGGCTCAGTAAATGGAGAAGGAGATGGCTCAGGAGCTGGCTCAGGAGGTGCCCAATTATTTTCATTTGTCAACATATTATTCAATAGAATTTCAGCTTCATCCGGTGTTCTTTCCCTGAAAAGAGAACCAGCACAACTATCCAGGTAATCTCTAGAAGCATCGGTTAGTCCATTATAAAAGATATCAAGTATTTCAGGTTTCTTAAGAGGATGATCAGGCAAAGCATTAAGTAACTTGAGAAGCCTCCCCCAAGCTTGTGGGAGACTCTCTTCTTTAATTTGCACAAAGTTGTATATTTCCCTCAAAGCAGCTTGCTTCTTATGAGAAGGGAAATGTTTAGCAGAGAAGTAATAAATCATATCCTGGGGACTACGCACACAACCAGGATCAAGAAAATTAAACCATATCTTAGCATCACCCTTTAATGAAAACAAAAATATTTTGAGTATATAAAGGTAACGCGAACTCTCATCATTAGTGAACAGGGCAGCTATATCATTTAACTTAGTAAGATATGCCACAACAGTTTCAGATTCATAGCCATAAAACCGATCAGATTCAACCAAAGTAATTATATCAGGATCAACAGAGAATTCATAATCTTTATCAGGAACACATATAGGTGAAGTAGCAAAAGCAGGGTCAGGTCTCATTTTATCTCTAAGTGATTCTTTGTTCCATTTAATTAATAACCTCTTAAGCTCATATCTATCTTTGCAAGCAAAAATAGCGGCAGAAGATTCCTTATCAAAAAGATAACCTTCAGGAATAACAGGCATATCTTCATCATCACTATCATCATCGTATTCAGATTCAATAATTTCTTTTTCTCTATCCCTAGCAATTTGTTCATTAAGAAATTCACTAAGGGGCACAGTAGTATCAGGCATAGAAGCAGTTTCATCATAAGTATCATGCATAGCAGAAGTGGCATCATCAATAACATGCGACATATCAGAACGAATAGCAGAAGCAGATGTAGGTGTCGCAAACTTACTCATAACAGAAGGTGAATCAAGTGCAGAGCTAGATGGCAGTTCCTTACCGCCCCTCGTAGTTGAGGGACAGATCTTGGTTTTTGGATCTCTCAAGTTCTTCATAGTGTCCAGCAGATATAAATCCCAATTGACTCAAAGAATAGAGCTATGCTCCCCGGCAACGGCGCCAGAAATTTGTCTTGATAACCCACAAGTATAGGGGATCGCAACAACTTTCGAGGGTAGAGTATTCAACCCAAATTTATTGATTCGACACAAGGGGAGCCAAAGAATATTCTCAAGTATTTGCAGCTGAGTTGTCAATTCAACCACACCTAGAAACTTAGTACTGCAGCAAAGTGTTTAGTAGCAAAGTAATATGATAGTGGTGGTAGCGGCAACAAAAGTAAAGACAGCAAAAGTAATGTTTTTGGTTTTTTGTAGTGATTGTAACAGTAGCAGCGGGAAAGTAAATAAGCGTAAACCAGTATATGGAAAACTCATAGGCACCGGATCAGTGATGGATAATTATGCCGGATGCGGTTCATCATGTAACAGTCATAACATAGGGTGACATAGAACTAGCTCCAATTCATCAATGTAATGTAGGCATGTATTTCGTATATAGTCATACATGCTTATGGAAAAGAACTTGCATGACATCTTTTGTCCTACCCTCCCATGGCAGCGGGGTCCTATTGGAAACTTAGGGATATTAAGGCCTCCTTTTAATAGAGAACCGGAACAAAGCATTAGCACATAGTGAATACATGAACTCCTCAAACTATGGTCATCATCGGGAGTGGTCCCGATTATTGTCACTTCGGGGTTGCCGGATCATAACACATAGTAGGTGACTATAGACTTGCAAGATAGGATCAAGAACTCACATATATTCATGAAAACATAATAGGTTCAGATCTGAAATCATGGCACTCGGGCCCTAGTGACAAGCATTAAGCATAGCAAAGTCATAGCACATCAATCTCAGAACATAATGGATACTAGGGATCAAACCCTAACAAAACTAACTCGATTACATGATAAATCTCATCCAACCCATCACCGTCCAGCAAGCCTACGATGGAATTACTCACACACGACGTGAGCATCATGAAATTGGTGATGGAGGATGGTTGATGATGACGACAATGACGAATCCCCCTCTCCGGAGCCCCAAACGGACTCCAGATCAGCCCTCCCAAGAGGTTTTAGGGCTTGGCGGCGGCTCCGTATCGTAAAACGCGATGATTTCTTCTCTCTAATTTTTTTTCTCATCGAAACTCAATATATTGAGGTGAAGTTGGAGTCGGAGACGCAACAGGGGGCCCACGAGGTAGGGGGTGCGCCCTAGGGGGGCGCGCCCCCCACCCTCGTGAGAAGGGTGTGGGCCCCCTGGTCTTCATCTTTGGCGAGGATTTTTTTTTATTTTTTCTAAGATGTTCCATGGAGTTTCAGGTCATTCCAAGAATATTTGTTTTCTGCACATAAAACAACACCATGGTAATTCTGCAGAAAACAGCGTTAGTCTGGGTTAGTACCATTCAAATCATACAAGTTAGAGTCCAAAACAAGGGCACAAGTGTTTGGAAAAGTAGATACGACGGAGACGTATCAAGTTACAACAATGTAATGTAAATCATTGATGTGTTCAATCAGCAGAAAACAGGAAAATAATAACCATGAATAATAGCACTTACACGTAAGTTGGACAGGAAGATGTGAAAATGGTGTTTGTCTTCACAATAATCTTCCCATGATGGGAATATATGCACGTAGTCCCTAACAACATTCATAGCATTGTCTTTTAAACTGGGAATTAATGGAATCGGGTTCCAATCTGTAGGAATTGGCCGTCTCTGCAGTTGGGACAGGTCTTCGGCCGGTGGACTTGTTGTACTTTTTGCTGGAGTGGGATTTTTCTGTGGTACAGCTGGTGCTATGGCAAATGAAATCGGTATACCTTTTGCTGGAGTGCAGGTCCTGTGTGGTGGGGCTAGTGGTGTGGCCAGTGAGGTATGGGTACAGTCTGCTGGAGTCGGTCCTACATTTTGTGTCACTGGTTGTACATCCAATATAAGTGGGGTGCTGTCTGATTTCTCCGGCACCACCACGTTTTTCAAGGACTTTGCTGGTGCTCCTTCAGGTTCGGCAATCACCCTCTTCCTTTTTGATGTCTGATGCACAAGAACAGCATTTGAGTGGAAAAACAAGGTATGATGATAGATGGAATATGTATTGATAATGGATGGGCATGGCATCTCGACATATATGATGAGTAAACTAAGCAGATGGCGGTGCAACAAAGTAGAAGAAATGCAAGACAATATATGCAAGATACGCGCAATCAATAAAACCTTGCCAAATTAGAACAGGCACCTTGATGGGTGAATAGGACAGGCCATCTGCCTTTGACTCCTCGAGGTTAGAATAGTCATTAGGATGATATTCTGAACAAGAATCAACAGGTGGGGAGCGTACGAGTTTCATTGCTTCTAGAATGGCACTCAATGCCTTGCTGCCAATTTTGTAAGTCATTGCAGTGTTCCACAATATTCTTCTGATGCGCGGATTCTAATATTCACTGTAATTGTGTATAATATCTGAGAACCATGAAAACATAAATAGTTGTGAGATTATCTTTGTAATGTAGATGATATTCTAATATAGGGGCGCCCCTGTAAACACTTGTGTGCTATCACTGGATTCTGATGAGAGAGCTCATGTGTGCTGTAATATGGTGCGTGCATTTATATAATCTGGCACAAGTACACACAAAAATAGGCTCCAGAAGTAAGGATACCTGGCAGATGATAGGTTCATAATATACTATATAGAGAGTTTATTGCCAAACCATGATAATGATACGTCTCCAACGTATCTATAATTTTTGATTGCTCCATGCTACTTTATCTACTATTTTGGACTATATTGGGCTTTATTTTCCACTTTTATATTATTTTTGGGACTAACTTATTAACCGGAGGCCCAGCCCAGAATTGCTGTTTTTTGCCTATTTCAGTATTTCGAGGAAACAGAATATCAAATGGAGTCCAAACGGAATGAAACCTTCGGGAATGTGATCTTCTCACCGAACATGATCCAGGAGACTTGGACCCTACTCCAAGAAGTTTCCGGGGAGGTCACAAGGGTGGAGGGCGCCCCCCTGGGCGCACCCCCCTGCCTCGTGGGCCCCTCGGATCTCCATCGACGTGCTCCTTCCTCCTATATATACCTATGTAACCCCATTACACCAAGGCGGGAGCCAAAAAACTAACTCCACCGCCGCAACTTCCTGTATCCACGAGATCCCATCTTGGGGCCTGTTTCGAAGCTCCACCGGAAAGGGCATCCATCACGGAGGGCTTCTACATCAACACCATAGCCCTTCCGATGAAGTGTGAGTAGTTTACTTCAGACCTTCGGGTCCATAGCTAGTAGCTAGATGGCTTCTTCTCTCTTTTTGGATCTCAATACAATGTTCTCCCCCTCTCTCGTGGAGATCTATTCGATGTAATCTTCTTTTTGCGATCTGTTTGTTCAGACCGATGAATTGTGGGTTTATGATCCAACTTATCTATGAATAATATTTGAATCTTCTCTGAATTCTTTTATGTATGATTGAGTTATCTTTGCAAGTCTCTTCGAATTATCCGTTTGGTTTGGCCAACTAGATTGGTAGTTCTTGCAATGGGAGAAGTGTTTAGCATTGGGTTCAATCTTGCGGTGTCCTTACTCTGTGACAAAAAGAGTTGCAAGGCACGTATTGTATTGTTTCCATCGAGGATAACAAGATGGGGTATTTATCATATTGCATGAATTTATTCCTCTACATCATGTCATCTTGCTTAAGGTGTTACTCTGTTTTTAACTTAATACTCTAGATGCATGCTGGATAGCGGTCGATGAGTGGAGTAATAGTAGTAGATGCAGGCAGGAGTTGGTCTACTTGTCACGGACGTGATGCCTATATACATGATCATACCTAGATAACCTCATAACTATGCTCAATTCTATCAATTGCTCAACAGTAATTTGTGCACCCACCGTAGAATATCTATGCTCTTGAGAGAAGCCACTAGTGAAACCTATGGCCCCCGGGTCTATTCTCATCATATCAATATCCATTACTTTATTTTACTTGTTTTGCTTTTACTTTTCACTTTGCATCTTTATACCAAAAATACCAAAAATATTATCTCTATCAGATCTCACTCTCGTAAGTGACCGTGAAGGGATTGACAACCCCTAAGCATTGGTTGCGAGTTGCTACCATTTTGTGCAGGTACGAGGGACTTGCGCGTGACCTCCTACTGGATTGATACCTTGGTTCTCAAAAACTAAGGGAAATACTTACGCTACTGCGCTGCATCACCCCCTCCTCTTCGGGGAAAACCAACGCTAGATCGAGACGTAGCAAGAAGGATTTTTGGCGCCGTTGCCGGGGAGGCCTACGCCAAGTCAAGATTTACTCTCCCGTCAATGAGCCATTTCTGGCGCCGTTGCCGGGGAGGCCTACGCCAAGTCAAGTAAAGATTTACTCTCCCATCAACGAGCCATTTCTGGCGCCGTTGCCGGGGAAGCCTACGTAAAAGTCAACATACCAAGTACCCATCACAATCTCTATCTCTTGCATTACATTATTTGCCATTTGCCTCTCGTTTTCCTCTCCCCCACTTCACCCTTGTCGTTTTATTCGCCCTCTCTTTCCCAATCTCCTCCTCTTTTTCCCTTTGCCTTTTGTTTGCTCGTGTGTTAGTTTGCTTACCTGTCGCTATGTCGAATTCCTTATCTTCTCCGTTATCTCCCGAGAATGAAGTGCTAAATTTTAAACAAAGGGAGGGAGAAAATCTAAAAGATGCTTGGTATAGAATTTGCAATGCTCAAAATAGATCTACCAGGAAGCAATCTACTTTAGTCCTTCTTCGCAATTTTTATGTAGGTGCTAATCCTTGGTATAGATATATCCTTGATACCATTACCGGAGGGAATTTTTTGGGTAGTGTGACGCCCCGATTCAATCGTACACTAATCATGCACGCAAATGTGTACGATCAAGATCAGGGACTCACGGGAAGATATCACAACACAACTCTACAAATAAAATAAGTCGTACAAGCATCATATTACAAGCCAGGGGCCTCGAAGGCTCGAATACAAGTGCTCGATCATAGACGAGTCAGCGGAAGCAACAATATCTGAGTACAGACATAAGTTAAACAAGTTTGCCTTAAGAAGGCTAGCACAAACTGGGATACAATCGAAAGAGGCGCAGGCCTCCTGCCTGGGATCCTCCTAACTACTCCTGGTCGTCGTCAGCGGGCTGCACGTAGTAGTAGGCACCTCCGGTGTAGTAGGGGTCGTCGTCGACGGTGGCGTCTGGCTCCTGGACTCCAGCATCTGGTTGCGACAACCAGAAAGAAGGAAAGGGGAAAAAGGGGGGAGAAAGCAACCGTGAGTACTCATCCAAAGTACTCGCAAGCAAGGAACTACACTACATATGCATGGGTATATGTGTAAAGGGCCATATCAGTGGACTGAACTGCAGAATGCCAGAATAAGAGGGGGATAGCTAGTCATATCGAAGACTACGCTTCTGGTCACCTTCGTCTTGCAACAGGCAGAAGAGGGTAGGGCGAAGTCCTCCAAGTAGCATCGCATAGCATATCCTACCCGGCGATCCTCCCCTCGCATCCCTGAGGGAGAGCGACCACCGGTTGTATCTGGCACTTGGAAGGGTGTGTTTTATTAAGTATCCGGTTCTAGTTGTCATAAGGTCAAGGTACAACTCCAAGTCGTCTTGTTACCGAAGATCACGGCTATTCGAATAGATTAACTTCCCTGCAGGGGTGCACCACATAGCCCAACACGCTCGATCCCATTTGGCCGGACACACTTTTCTGGGTCATGCCCGGCCTCGGAAGATCAACACGTCGCAGCCCCACCTAGGCAAAACAGAGAGGCCAGCACACCGGTCTAAACCTAAGCGCACAGGGGTCTGGGCCCATCGCCCATAGCACACCTGCACGTTGCGTACGCGGCCGAAAGCAGACCTAGCCTAGTGGCGTTCCAGTCCAATTCGGCGCGCGCCGCTCCGTCGCTGACGTCTGAAGTGCTTCGGCTGATACCACGACGTCGGGATACCCATAACTACTCCCACGTAGATGGTTAGTGCGTATAGGCTCGTAGCCGACTCAGATCAAATACCAAGATCTCGTTAAGCGTGTTAAGTATCCGCGAACGCCGAACAGGGCCAGGCCCACCTGTCTCCTAGGTGGTCTCAACCTGCCCTGTCGCTCCGCCACAAAGTAACAGTCGAGGGCCGTCGGGAACCCAGGCCCACCTCTACCGGGATGGAGCCACCTGTCCTTTCAGCCCCCTCGTCAGAATCACTTGCGGGTACTCAATGAGCTGACCCGACTTTAGTCACCATCTGTATAGTATGTATGTATGTATAGTATATACCCGTGATCACCTCCCAAGTGATCACGGCCCGATAGTATAGCAAGGCAGACTGACAAGAATGTAGGGCCAATGATGATAAACTAGCATCCTATACTAAGCATTTAGGATTGCAGGTAAGGTATCAACAGATGTAGCGACAATGTCAGGCTATGCATCAGAATAGGATTAACGAAAGCAGTAACATGCTACACTACTCTAATGCAAGCAGTATAGAGGAGAATAGGCGATATCTGGTGATCAAGGGGGGGGCTTGCCTGGTTGCTCTGGCAAGAGAGAGGGGTCGTCAACTCCGTAGTCGAACTGGGCAGCAGCAGCGTCGGTCTCGTAGTCTACCGGAGAGAAGAGGGGGAAGAAACAATGAATACAATGCAAACAAATGCATATCGATGCATGACATGACAAGTAACGATGCTAGGTGTGCCCAATCGCGGTAGTAGGTGATACCGACGAAGGGGGGAAACATCCGGGAAAGTATTCCCGGTGTTTCGCGTTTTCGGACAGATGAACCGGAGGGGGAAAGTTGCGAGTTCGATAGGTTAGGGGTGTGTGGCGGACGAACGGACTGCGTATCCGGAATCGTCTCATCGTTCTGAGCAACTTTCATGTAGAAAGTATTTTAATCCGAGTTACGGATTAAAAGATATGATTTTTTAAAGATTTTATTAATTTCTGGAATTTAATTAATTATTTAATTAATTCAAAAATGAATTAATGACATCAGCATGATGTCATGCTGACATCAGCAGTCAACAGAGTTGACTGGTCAACCTGACCAGTGGGTCCCACTGGTCAGTGACACATTTTAATTAACAGGTTAATTAAACTAATCATAATTAATTAAGGGGGTGGGCCCCACTGTCATACTAATTAATTAGCTAATTAACAGTAGTTAATTAAGTTAATTAATCATTAGGTTAATTAATTTTAATTGGTCAGTTTAATCAGAATTAATTAAGTTAATTAATTAGTTAATTAATTAATTTCATTATTTATTTATTATTACTATTTTTTTTTATCAAAACGTTCTCTGGGCGGGGCCCACTTGTCATTGGCCCCGGGGGCCTTAGCGGATCGGGCGCAGGGGCTCAGCCCGAACGGGTGCTAGCCCGCGGGGGCGCCCCCAATCGGGCAACAAGGGGCGGCTGGAGGGCGCGGGCGCCAGCACGCCGGCGTTGAGCTCCGGCGGCTGCGACCGGGCAGAGCACGGGGAGGGCCGCGACTAACTGGTGCGGGGGCTCGCAGCCGACACCATGAGAGGCGAGGGTGAGCGCGCCTGGGGGTCTCGGTGGTCGCGAGCGGAGGCGGCCGGGAACGTGCCGGCCACGGTAGATGGGGTGAGCGCGGACGGGGCGAGGAGCAACGGGTCGGCGCGGCGACGGGCGCGACCGAGCGCGCGCACTGGGCGGCCAGGACACGTGAGGGGGGGGTGCGCGACGACGGGGTTCGTGGAGAGGGGCAGAGGGGAGTGGAGAGGGGCGAGGCCTCACAGGGGGGGTTCGTGGGGTCCGGGGCAGTGGGCGCGGGGTCGGCCGGTGAGGAGGAGACCGTGGACGGGGCGGCGTAGACGGGGAGGCGGCGCTGACGACGGCGGGTAGCTCCGGCGTCGATGCAGGGCGTCGGGGGCGTCGATTACCCCCGACCGGATCCACGTAGGAGGGAGGTTGAGGAGGCAGGCCGGTGGGGAAGGGCGCCAGCGAGGACGCGTCGGGGGCGGGCGCAGGGTCCTCGGGCGCGGCGTCCCGCGAAGCCAGGGCGGCGACGATGCTCGAGGGGAGGGGGGGTCCGTCGGTGGAGGGGTCGACGACGAGGGCGGCGAGGTGAGGCGGTCGACGAGCGTGGGAGAAGGGCGCCGTGAGGCGGCACCGGGCGACGACCGGGGGATCGGCCCCGATCCGATCTGGATCGGGGGAGAGGGAGAGACGAGGGAGTGAGGGGGGAGGGGGGTTGGTTCGGTTAGGGTTTCGGGGTGGAGTGAGGATATGGGGAGTGGCCGGCTGGGCCGATGGTCGACTGGGCCAGCCTGTTAGGCCGAAGCCCAGTGGGGGGGGCCTTCTCTCTTTCCTTTTTTTTTGCTTTGCCTTTTCTTTTTACTTTTCTTTTTTGTTTTATGTGTAGTCTTCTTTTATTTTAGTTTTACAAAATACACCAATGGTTCCTAAATTGGTATTGCTTATACATACTACTGCCACATTAATTTGGGTAACTAAATAAAATAGTTTAATATTTTATTTATTGTACAAGGAATTCAACTAATTGTTTTTGCTACTATTCAAAACATTTTAGAGTATTTATGCCTTTTATAAAAGTGTGGTTCCTCCACCATAATTACTTATGAATTATTTGGAACCACCCGAACATTTTAGTTTTAATATCATAAAACCTTTAATGTTTGACTTGATTTTGAATTCGAATTTGAATCGGTTTCGAACTAACGCGAGATTTGTCACAGTAATCTAGGTGACGCGGCATCACTAGTAGAGGGTTACTGTAGCTTAATTATCCGGGCGTCACAATTCTCCTCCTCTACAAGAAATCTCGTCCCGAGATTTAAGAGGTAGAGAAAGGGGGGGGGGAGGTCTAGTTACAAAATTCTAACGGATCTTCTCGAAGAAGTTAATCCCTTTCGTTGATGTCTTCAATTCTTTATTGCAAGGCATCATGATGAAGTTGTCGTCCTTTCTTCGGGGAACTACATCGTACTTACGAATAGGTAAGGGGCAGCTCTACAATGATAGGATGTTATAAGGGAAATTCATCTGGGGGTATCCCAAGAATGAACATATGAGTATCTCTCGAGTTGAACAAATTACACATATCGAGAGCAAAGTAAGACGGTGCAATAAGAAGTTTCAAGCGGATAGGCAATCGTTCATTGCCTGAAGCGGAGTGCGAAAGGGGTTCTGAGCAACGGGAATAAGTATTGTGTCCGATACCAGAATAGATCAACAGGCAAGTGGCCCGTGAATTACATACAAAGTCAAGCACGAGGAATAACTTTGACAACAGGTTGTACAGGAGAGTCAGGTTTCGTTCCTGGGACCTGTGGGTCATGGGCCCACCATGTGGGTTAAAAGTAGAAAGGGGGGCTGACATCTTGTACGATCACGATAGCAAGGCATGTCAGAGAGTAGCATGTCAGTTATGTCGGCAACAATGTCAGTACCCAGGGCGAGGGACGAAGAGAACCATTTTCCTGCTCGTTGAACGAGGCGGACCAGTAGGCAAAGTTCTCGTCCATCGGTGGTTACCGGAATGTCATCAACAAAAGTAACAGGGTCTTACTGACAGAATTGTACAACGAGGTGTTTACATAAGCAGGAGAATATTACTGCTCAGATCATATAGTTCACAAGAAAGGTTAAACCAACAATGGAAGGAAAATATGATCATCAGATTAAACAGAACAATGGAAAGGAAATTATGTTTAAACACATATTTCAAGGGTATATCCTTCCCAAGGACAAGCAGAGCATGATATCCATGACAGTATATTATGTAGAAAACTCCTTAGGTAGGGGAGAGAAATTTCATGATATTACCCATACAGCGGTGTTTGGATAATTGGGCAGGAAACATTTAACATTGGGCTTCAAATGTTCTTGTTGAAAGTTGGAGTACCATAGACATGCTTCGAGATAGCATTGACAAGGTCTTCAGGTGAAGATCAGACTTTGGAAACACGAAGGATCCATCAGGAATAACTTGTAGAATAAGTCTTACAATTTCCTCATGGATGAATGGATAACCTTACTGAAAAGGAATCTATAATGATAGGTCCTCCAGCCGGGGGGGGGGTGCTAGGCATGACATCATGTTACCGGGTCATCAAAGGATCAACATCATGACTCTTGGAAAGTTGTCCCAACCATCATATCTGACCGAGATTCAGATCCGATTGGTGTCAGGATACCTCAGACTTAGGATACCTGAGAAGAAAAGGTGCAACGCAAATTGACGAGATGACATTGTAAGATTCTCGGGGAAATGAACTATGAAGTGAGTTCCGTTAACAAGAGTCCATCATTAACCCAAGGAGAGGACAAGGAGGTGTCTGGTGAACTCAACGGCAATTCACCGAGATTCCCAAAAGATGGATTTCCACCATTAAGTGATCAAGGAGATAACATTTGTCAGATCAAATGATATAAGGAAGTATGCTCGAGGAAAACATACACAATTAAACATTGGTTGAAAGGTGCGCCCGAAATATGGGTTGGGTTGCACGACCAATGTCAGAATGGTGATTCAATTAGCGAAGGACTTAGAATGAACTATCGCCCATTCACTTCAAAGCAATAGGGTTGTTAGAAGTTTTGAATTCACACGTCATAGCTCCATTGTCGGTATTCTGGTTGAAAACAATACGGGGACCAAGGAATGAACGAAGATGGCAAGAAGTATTATGATATCAAGAATTATTAAGAGGTGGTGAAATTCTCACCACATTCTTGATAAAAAGAGATGGTAATACTTCCGAGGTAAGGAAGATCAACTGCTGGGTAGCAGTGATCTCAAGGTTTACACAAAACACGAACAAGTTGTGTTGAACGGAAGGCAATAAAGTGGTCGATGAGAACAGGAATCATCGAGGGGCAAGGATGGTATTACCCATCATGAATTCAATTGAATTCCTGGAAGAGCTCGGAATGATGATGATGATCACGACACATTTGTCGAGAGATTTCACGAAGATGTAATCGATCGACGATGACATCAAGTCAAACAATGATGAAGTGAAAGGTTATTGGAACCAAGGGTACGACACCAACTCGAAACCAAGCTTGTTGTTCAAGGCGAAATGATATGACGATGAGGATCGACGTAAGGTTAGTTCATCGTCGAAAATTGGTGCTCCGAAAATAAGGACCAGGTAGCACAGTTAGAATCGTCACGATAATGATATAGCCAAACAAGCTAGGAATGGCGTGATCGGGTACAAACTCGTACTTATAGAAGCTTACTGAAGAGTTGTTGAACCGTAGAGCGGACTCGGTTCAGTTATCGGGGTCTTTGAGTGTTCAATAACTCAGAGCCCGCAAAAAATTGGAATCAGTGGGAAGGTAGCACTTGATGAAGAACTCATAAAAAGTTATGCAGTTCCATGATAATCTCGAGATACCAGGGGGGTAATACTCGACACAAGATCAAAGTAAAGGTTGGACTGGTGTATTGATGCATAGGAGACAATTGTTTTAACTTGTCCGAGAAGTGAGATCAAAGAAGAACAATCATGGTCGGAACCACGGTTGCAAGGGATCAATTCACAGATACCATATGCTAGTTATCAAGGAAATAGTTATTGTTACAAGAAGCTTCCATGATAGGATATACATCGTGTCCATGGGCATGAACACAAAGTTCAAGGTCGACTCCCACTTCTCCAATGCATACCCTTTCATTCACTTCTCGCTTTCGATGAAGTTATAGCGTTGAAATTTTATCTGGCAAAATACCAGAAGAGTACGACTCGTGAAAACTTTCGAGTTCACACATATTAAGGAAGGCATAGGTTCAACCCATCGGGGCATCTTAGAATCCTATACCAGAATCTTCAGAATTAATTAACTCAAGCTCAAAGGCAGAGCATGGTTGAGAAAGCAGAGGATACAATTTACCAAAGGCATTATGTATCAGAGGAAAGGCTCACAAGGTTATTGAATATGAAGGGCATTGTCAGATAAAATCCAACAAAGGATCTGGTGATCCACAAGGGATCTGACGTGAGCATCGGTACTCAACTAGAGGAAGAAGATTGCAAGGAGATCAGATTATAGAAACAACTGACTAACTCAATTGTCAAATGCAAAGGAATTATGATTTCCAAATCAAGGGATCAGAAGCAATGCTCTGAGTAGGGATGGATAAGTTGAATAGCCTTAGGGTACAATCAATGACAATTGGATTGGTCGAGAACCAATTCCAGTTAAAAGAATGGCAGCTTAGCCGGAGAAGTAATTTATAAGGATCAGTGATGATTGCGTGCATTCGCAAACATATTGAGTCAACAGACTCAAAATGATAATGACAAGGAATGTCATTAAGACTACGAGACTTATGGGATTAACCATAATGCGAGCAAACAAGAATTTCAAGAGCCAAAGGCTCCAGAGGATTTTCGGAAGATCGAATAGTATTTTGAAGACTTTTGTGAAACTCATGAACAACTGGGGATGAGCGGATACTTGACAAGTGCGGCGATTTATTTGAAGGGGTATTCATGTGGCAAAGAACTGCTAGGCAGTAGGCACGAAGTATTCTCGGAATAATAGAGAAAACTTCGGGTATCTTGTAATAACAAGAACAATGGGGAATGATCGTAAGAATGGCAAGTGTAAGTAGTTATCCATAAGGATTTATCGGTGGTCGGGAATAGCAAAAGTGATGGGCACAAAGTCTCGAGAGAATATCAAAGAGTATCTCCGAAATCTTCTGGTGCAGTCGGTGACCATCTGGACTGAAGGGGCTCTCCGGGAGAAAGTATTTTCGAGAACCTAAAGTTAGTTTTTAGTAAAAATCGTTTAACCCGAATAGAAGAGGGTTCAGAATCCCAGAGTAAAGGTCGAGGAATAAAAGATCCTAATACCTCCCGATGGCGACGTGGGCCCATGGGCCACACAGCCATGTTAGTAAAAGTTTTTCAACGACTAGACTCGACTTCGGCCAAGGAGTTGGAAGGGGGATTCCTACAGGCAGTCGGCTCTGATACCAACTTGTGACGCCCCCGATTCAATCGTACACTAATCATGCACGCAAATGTGTACGATCAAGATCAGGGACTCACGGGAAGATATCACAACACAACTCTACAAATAAAATAAGTCATACAAGCATCATAATACAAGCCAGGGGCCTCGAGGGCTCGAATACAAGTGCTCGATCATAGACGAGTCAGCGGAAGCAACAATATCTGAGTACAGACATAAGTTAAACAAGTTTGCCTTAAGAAGGCTAGCACAAACTGGGATACAGATCGAAAGAGGCGCAGGCCTCCTGCCTGGGATCCTCCTAACTACTCCTGGTCGTCGTCAGCGGGCTGCACGTAGTAGTAGGCACCTCCGGTGTAGTAGGGGTCGTCGTCGACGGTGGCGTCTGGCTCCTGGACTCCAGCATCTGGTTGCGACAACCAGAAAGAAGGAAAGGGGAAAAAGGGGGGAGAAAGCAACCGTGAGTACTCATCCAAAGTACTCGCAAGCAAGGAACTACACTACATATGCATGGGTATATGTGTAAGGAGGCCATATCAGTGGACTGAACTGCAGAATGCCGGAATAAGAGGGGATAGCTAGTCATATCGAAGACTACGCTTCTGGTCACCTTCGTCTTGCAACAGGCAGAAGAGGGTAGGGCGAAGTCCTCCAAGTAGCATCCAGACCATAGCATATCCTACCCGGCGATCCTCCCCTCGCATCCCTGAGGTAGAGCGACCACCGGTTGTATCTGGCACTTGGAAGGGTGTGTTTCATTAAGTATCCGGTTCTAGTTGTCATAAGGTCAAGGTACAACTCCAAGTCGTCCTGTTACCGAAGATCACGGCTATTCGAATAGATTAACTTCCCTGCAGGGGTGCACCACATAGCCCAACACGCTCGATCCCATTTGGCCGGACACACTTTCTGGGTCATGCCCGGCCTCGGAAGATCAACACGTCGCAGCCCCACCTAGGCAAAACAGAGAGGCCAGCACGCCGGTCTAAACCTAAGCGCACAGGGGTCTGGGCCCATCGCCCATAGCACACCTGCACGTTGCGTAGGGCGGCCGAAAGCAGACCTAGCCCTAGTAGGCGTTCCAGTCCAATCGGCGCGCGCCGCTCCGTCGCTGACGTCTGAAGTGCTTCGGCTGATACCACGACGTCGGGATACCCATAACTACTCCCACGTAGATGGTTAGTGCGTATAGGCTCGTAGCCAGACTCAGATCAAATACCAAGATCTCGTTAAGCGTGTTAAGTATCCGCGAACGCCGAACAGGGCCAGGCCCACCTGTCTCCTAGGTGGTCTCAACCTGCCCTGTCGCTCCGCCACAAAGTAACAGTCGAGGGCCGTCGGGAACCCAGGCCCACCTCTACCGGGATGGAGCCACCTGTCCTTTCAGCCCCCTCGTCAGAATCACTTGCGGGTACTCAATGAGCTGACCCGACTTTAGTCACCATCTGTATAGTATGTATGTATGTATAGTATATACCCGTGATCACCTCCCAAGTGATCACGGCCCGATAGTATAGCAAGGCAGACTGACAAGAATGTAGGGCCAATGATGATAAACTAGCATCCTATACTAAGCATTTAGGATTGCAGGTAAGGTATCAACAGATGTAGCGACAATGTCAGGCTATGCAACAGAATAGGATTAACGAAAGCAGTAACATGCTACACTACTCTAATGCAAGCAGTATAGAGGAGAATAGGCGATATCTGGTGATCAAGGGGGGGGGGCTTGCCTGGTTGCTCTGGCAAGAGAGAGGGGTCGTCAACTCCGTAGTCGAACTGGGCAGCAGCAGCGTCGGTCTCGTAGTCTACCGGAGAGAAGAGGGGGGAAGAAACAATGAATACAATGCAAACAAATGCATATCGATGCATGACATGACAAGTAACGATGCTAGGTGTGCCCAATCGCGGTAGTAGGTGATACCGACGAAGGGGGGAAACATCCGGGAAAGTATTCCCGGTGTTTCGCGTTTTCGGACAGATGAACCGGACGGGGAAAGTTGCGAGTTCGATAGGTTAGGGGTGTGTGGCGGACGAACGGACTGCGTATCCGGAATCGTCTCATCGTTCTGAGCAACTTTCATGTAGAAAGTATTTTAATCCGAGTTACGGATTAAAAGATATGATTTTTTAAAGATTTTATTAATTTCTGGAATTTAATTAATTATTTAATTAATTCAAAAATGAATTAATGACATCAGCATGATGTCATGCTGACATCAGCAGTCAACAGAGTTGACTGGTCAACCTGACCAGTGGGTCCCACTGGTCAGTGACACATTTTAATTAACAGGTTAATTAAACTAATCATAATTAATTAAGGGGGTGGGCCCCACTGTCATACTAATTAATTAGCTAATTAACAGTAGTTAATTAAGTTAATTAATCATTAGGTTAATTAATTTTAATTGGTCAGTTTAATCAGAATTAATTAAGTTAATTAATTAGTTAATTAATTAATTTCATTATTTATTTATTATTACTATTTTTTTTTATCAAAACGTTCTCTGGGCGGGGCCCACTTGTCATTGGCCCCGGGGGCCTTAGCGGATCGGGCGCAGGGGCTCAGCCCGAACGGGTGCTAGCCCGCGGGGGCGCCCCCAATCGGGCAACAAGGGGCGGCTGGAGGGCGCGGGCGCCAGCACGCCGGCGTTGAGCTCCGGCGGCTGCGACCGGGCAGAGCACGGGGAGGGCCGCGACTAACTGGTGCGGGGGCTCGCAGCCGACACCATGAGAGGCGAGGGTGAGCGCGCCTGGGGGTCTCGGTGGTCGCGAGCGGAGGCGGCCGGGAACGTGCCGGCCACGGTAGATGGGGTGAGCGCGGACGGGGCGAGGAGCAACGGGTCGGCGCGGCGACGGGCGCGACCGAGCGCGCGCACTGGGCGGCCAGGACACGTGAGGGGGGGGTGCGCGACGACGGGGTTCGTGGAGAGGGGCAGAGGGGAGTGGAGAGGGGCGAGGCCTCACAGGGGGGGTTCGTGGGGTCCGGGGCAGTGGGCGCGGGGTCGGCCGGTGAGGAGGAGACCGTGGACGGGGCGGCGTAGACGGGGAGGCGGCGCTGACGACGGCGGGTAGCTCCGGCGTCGATGCAGGGCGTCGGGGGCGTCGATTACCCCCGACCGGATCCACGTAGGAGGGAGGTTGAGGAGGCAGGCCGGTGGGGAAGGGCGCCAGCGAGGACGCGTCGGGGCGGGCGCAGGGTCCTCGGGCGCGGCGTCCCGCGAAGCCAGGGCGGCGACGATGCTCGAGGGGAGGGGGGGTCCGTCGGTGGAGGGGTCGACGACGAGGGCGGCGAGGTGAGGCGGTCGACGAGCGTGGGAGAAGGGCGCCGTGAGGCGGCACCGGGCGACGACCGGGGGATCGGCCCCGATCCGATCTGGATCGGGGGAGAGGGAGAGACGAGGGAGTGAGGGGGGAGGGGGGTTGGTTCGGTTAGGGTTTCGGGGTGGAGTGAGGATATGGGGAGTGGCCGGCTGGGCCGATGGTCGACTGGGCCGGCCTGTTGGGCCGAAGCCCAGTGGGGGGGGGCCTTCTCTCTTTCCTTTTTTTTTGCTTTGCCTTTTCTTTTTACTTTTCTTTTTTGTTTTATGTGTAGTCTTCTTTTATTTTAGTTTTACAAAATACACCAATGGTTCCTAAATTGGTATTGCTTATACATACTACTGCCACATTAATTTGGGTAACTAAATAAAATAGTTTAATATTTTATTTATTGTACAAGGAATTCAACTAATTGTTTTTGCTACTATTCAAAACATTTTAGAGTATTTATGCCTTTTATAAAAGTGTGGTTCCTCCACCATAATTACTTATGAATTATTTGGAACCACCCGAACATTTTAGTTTTAATATCATAAAACCTTTAATGTTTGACTTGATTTTGAATTCGAATTTGAATCGGTTTCGAACTAACGCGAGATTTGTCACAGTAATCTAGGTGACGCGGCATCACTAGTAGAGGGTTACTGTAGCTTAATTATCCGGGCGTCACAGGTAGCCATACTTTTGATTCCTATAATGTTTTAATAGATTTATTTGGCTCACCTCCCCTTTTGGTTAATGGAACTGTGTTAACCTTGGAGCATGTTATGCAAAGGCTTGAAATTATTGAAAACAAAGTTGCTACCCTTGAATCCATTGAAAATCTAGATATAAAGATTCATAATCAAATTACTCAATATGGATCTAAGGTAGGAATGACTTTGAAAAATATTAAGGAGAAGGAACCCATGGTTAATGAAAAAATAAATCTAGACTCTACTCGAATCAATAAACTTGAGGGTATCATTACCAACTTGGGAACTGCTTTTTCTTCCGTAAAAAGTACTCCTAGTCCCCCCACTAAAATTGCCAATTTTATGTATGTTCCTAAAAATAAGGGTGAATCATCTAGTAAGGAAAATGCGGATCTTAAATCTATAAGGATTCACCCCGATCTTTTTACAATCATTAAGGAACCATTTGCCACGAATGAATTTTTTGATCTTATGCCTAAAAGTTTGATAATCACTAGAAAGAAAGAAAATTCTAAAGGAGGTGGATGCCTCATTGAAGAATTGCCTACCAAAGATGGCAATACCTAGATCTATCCTTGCTTTTATGCCAAGCTAGGGCCGTTAAACGATAGCGCTTGTTGGGAGGCAACCCAATTTTATTTTGTGTTTTTTGTTTTTGGTTCTGTTTAGGAATAAATAATCCATCTAGATTGTGTTTATATGTGGTTTTATCTTTTAATTAGTGTTTGTGCCAAGTTAAACCTATTAGATCTTCTTGGAAGATAGTTATTTGATCTTGCTGTAATTTCCAGAATCTTTGCGCTCAGTGCCCGAATTGTCAAAAATCACCAGAACGTGATAAAATAGTGATTCCAATTTCCGCTGATCAATAAACAAATTTCCCAGGTCGTCTAATTTTGGTAGAATTTTTTGTGTTCCAGAAGTTTGCGTTAGTAACAGATTACTATAGACTGTTCTGTTTTTGACAGATTCTGTTTTGCGTGTGTTGTTTGCTTATTTTGATGAATCTATGGCTAGTAAAATAGTTTATAAACCATAGAGAAGTTGGAATACAGTAGTTTTAACACCAATACAAATAAAGAACAAGTTCACTACAGTACCTTAAAGTAGTCTTTTGTTTTCTTTCTCTAACGGAGCTCACGAGATTTCTATTGAGTTTTGTGTTGTGAAGTTTTCAAGTTTTGGGTGAATTCTTTTGATGGATTATGGAACAAGGAGTGGCAAGAGCCTAAGCTTGGGGATGCCCATGGCACCCCCAAGATAATCCAAGGACACCAAAAAGTCAAAGCTTGGGGATGCCCCGGAAGGCATCCCCTCTTTCGTCCACTTCCATCGGTAATTTACTTGGAGCTATATTTTTGTTCACCACATGATATGTGTTTTGCTTGGAGCGTCTTGTATTATTTTTGTCTTTGCTTGTTAGTCTACCACAATCATCCTTGCTGTACACACCTTTTGAGAGAGCCTTGTATGAATTGAAATTTGTTAGAATACTCTATGTGCTTCACTTATATCTTTTTGAGCGTGATAATTTTCGCTCTAGTGCTTCACTTAGATCTTTTAGAGCACGGTGGTGGTTTGTTTTAAAGAAACTTGATCTCTCATGCTTCACTTAGATTATTTTGAGAGTCGTTAATAGCATGGTAATTTGCTTAATGTTAATATACTTGGTATTCAAGATATGTGAAACTTTCTTTTTAGTGGGTTGAATAATAAGATAAGTTTGATGCTTGATAATTGTTTTGAGATATGGAGGTGATAATATCATAGTCGTGCTAGTTGAGTAGTTGTGAATTTGAGAAATACTTGTGTTGAAGTTAGCAAGTCCCGTAGCATGCACGTATGGTTAAAGTTGTGTAACAAATTTGAAGCATGAAGTGTACCTGGCTTGTGCATCCTTATGAGTGGCGGTCGGGGACGAGCGATGGTCTTTTCCTACCAATCTATCCCCCTAGGAGCATGCGCGTAGTATTTGATTTTTGATGACTTCTAAATTTTTGTAATAAGTATATGAGTTCTTTTGACTAATGTTGAGTCCATGGATTATACGCACTTTTACCTTTCCGCCATTTGCTAGCCTCTTCGGTACCGTGCATTGCCCTTTCTCACATTGAGAGTTGGTGCAAACTTCGCCGGTGCATCCAAACCCCGTGATATGATACGCTCTTTCACACATAAACCTCCCTATATCTTCCTCAAAACAGCCACCATACCTACCTATCATGGCATTTCCATAGCCATTCCGAGATATATTGCCATGCAACTTCCACCATCATCATCATCATCATGACATGCTTTAGTTTTGTCATATTGCCATTGCATGATCTTGTAGTTGACATCGTATTTGTGGCAAAGCCAACATGCATTATTTTTCATACATGTCACTCTTGATTCATTGCACCATCCCGGTACACCGCCGGAGGCATTCATATAGAGTCATATCTTGTTCTAGTATCGAGCTGTAATCATTATGTTGTAATCAACAGAAGTGTGATGATCATCATTATTAGAGCATTGCCCAATCAAAAAAAAAGAAAAAAAAAGAGAAAGGCCAAATAGAAAAAAAGAAAGGCCCAAAAAAAGAGAAAATAAAAAGGGCAATGCTACTATCTCTTTTTCCACACTTGTGCTTCAAAGTAGCACCTTGTTCTTCATGTAGTGAGTCTCATATATTGTGCTTCAAAGTAGCACCATGATTTTCATATAGTGAGTCTCATAAGTTGTCTTGTTCATACTAGTGGGAATTTTTCATTATAGAACTTGGCTTGTATATTCCAACGATGGGCTTCCTCAAAACGCCCTAGGTCTTCATGAGCAAGCAAGTTGGATGCACACCCACTAGTTTTCTTTTGTTGAGCATTCTTAGCTCTAGTGCATCTGTTGCATGGCAATCCCTACTCCTTGCATTAACATCAATTGATGGGCATCTCCATAGCTCATTGATTAGCCTCGTTGATGTGAGACTTTCTCCTTTTTTGTCTTCTCCACACAATCCCCATCATCATATTCTATTCCACCCATAGTGCTATGTCCATGGCTCGCGCTCATGTATTGCGTGAAGGTTGAAAAAGTTTGAGATTATTTGAGTATGAAACAATTGCTTGGCTTGTCATCGGGGGTATAGAAGTTGGGAACATCTTTGTGTGACGAAAATGAAGCATAGCCTAACTATATGATTTTGTAGGGATGAACTTCCTTTGGCCATGTTATTTTGAGATGACATAATTGTTTGATTAGTATGCTTGAAGTATTATCATTTTTATGTCAATATGAACTTTTGTCTTGAACCTTTCAGATCTGAATATTCATACCATGATTAAGAAGATTTACATTGAGATTATGCCAAAGTATCACTCCGCATCAAAAATTCTCTTTTTATCATTTACCTACTCGAGGACGATCAGGAATTAAGCTTGGGGATGCCTAATACGTCTCCAACATATCTATAATTTTTGATTGCTCCATGCTACTTTATCTACTGTTTTGGACTATATTGGGCTTTATTTTCCACTTTTATATTATTTTTGGGACTAACCTATTAACCGGAGGCCCAGCCCAGAATTGTTGTTTTTTGCCTATTTCAGTATTTCGAGGAAACAGAATATCAAACGGAGTCCAAACGGAATGAAACCTTCGGGAACGTGATCTTCTCACCAAACGTGATCCAGGAGACTTGGACCCTACTCCAAGAAGTTTCTGGGGAGGTCACGAGGGTGGAGGCCCCCCTGGGCGCGGCCCCCTGCCTCATGGGCCCCTCGGAGCTCCACCGACATGCTCCTTCCTCCTATATATACCTACGTACCCTCATTAGACTAGGGCGGGAGCCAAAAACCTAATTCCACCGCCGCAACTTCCTGTATCCATGAGATCCCATCTTGGGGCCTGTTCCGGAGCTCCGCCGGAAAGGGCATTCATCATGGAGGGCTTCTACATCAACACCATAGCCCTTCCGATGAAGTGTGAGTAGTTTACTTCAGACCTTCGGGTCCATAGCTAGTAGCTAGATGGCTTCTTCTCTCTTTTTGGATCTCAATACAATGTTCTCCCCCTCTCTCGTGGAGATCTATTCGATGTAATCTTCTTTTTGCGGTGTGTTTGTTCAGACCGATGAATTGTGGGTTTATGATCCAACTTATCTATGAATAATATTTGAATCTTCTCTGAATTCTTTTATGTATGATTGAGTTATCTTTGCAAGTCTCTTCGAATTATCTATTTGGTTTGGCCAACTAGATTGGTAGTTCTCGCAATGGGAGAAGTGTTTAGCTTTGGGTTCAATCTTGTGGTGTCCTTACTCAGTGATAGAAAGAGTTGCAAGGCACGTATTGTATTGTTGCCATCGAGGATAACAAGATGGGGTATTTATCATATTGCATGAATTTATTCCTCTACATCATGTCATCTTGCTTAAGGCGTTACTCTGTTTTTAACTTAATACTCTAGATGCATGCTGGATAGCGGTCGATGAGTGGAGTAATAGTAGTAGATGCAGGCAGGAGTCGGTCTACTTGTCACAGACGTGATGCCTATATACATGATCATACCTAGATAACCTCATAACTATGCTCAATTCTATCAATTGCTCAATAGTAATTTGTTCACCCACCGTAGAATATCTATGCTCTTGAGAGAAGCCACTAGTGAAACCTATGGCCCCCGGGTCTATTCTCATCATATAAATCTCCATTACTTTATTTTACTTGTTTTGCTTTTACTTTTCACTTTGCATCTTTATACCAAAAATACCAAAAATATTATCTCTATCAGATCTCACTCTCGTAAGTGACCGTGAAGGGATTGACAACCCCTAAGCGTTGGTTGCGAGTTGCTACCGTTTTGTGCAGGTACGAGGGACTTCCGCGTGACCTCCTACTGGATTGATACCTTGGTTCTCAAAAACTGAGGGAAATACTTACGCTACTGTGCTGCATCACCCCCTCCTCTTCGGGGAAAACCAACGCTAGCTCGAGACGTAGCAGATAACAAGAGCACACAGCAACTAGGCAGATCATAGTGTACATAACAGGGGTACACCATAACCAGGATATATAAATCGGGAATGTGGAACTGGCTGGAAATTACGATGTTGTATTGCCGCTAGTAATTGAAAGCCTATCGATCACGTACATGTCAGCTCTATCAGCTGTTGACTGCAGATGTCCCTGCTCCCCTTCCTGATAAGTAACATACTGTGCGTCCCATATAGAACACCGCATGGGCCGCCGGCCGAACCACCGGCCCCACCGCCTGTGTTCCTCCGCCACCCCCACCCCGGCCCCACCCGCGTCGAGTTTTCATCATTCGATGAGGCCCCACCACCGCCTCCCACAACCACCATCCCCACCCGAGCCCCTTAGATCGCACCGGCGAACTCCGGCGAGCTCTGAAACATCGACTAACCCAATTTTGAAATTTAGTCTACTGTGATTTAACTAGTGTGGAATATAAAAGGGGAAAACCATAAGCATTGCGAGTATGGTGTTGAGCGTACCATGGCGGATCTGAAGGTGCAAATCGGACAAAGGCAACTTCGCAACCAAGACAAGAAATCAGAGTAAAGCAGTGGCGATCTATTTTCTTGCTGCGATAAATAAGTTGAGTAGATACGAAAGAGTACCGCCTCTGGTGCGGCACCGTGTATGCATCTGCTGATAATTTGACGGTGCTGCGGTAGTGATGGCTATCGGCGGCATGGAAGCAGATGTAGGAGGGTAGACGGTGGCGGTGGGGCGCGGTGGACGAGACAGTCGTAGGAGCGGCGCCGACAAGGTGGACGACGGCGGGGATGAAGCGAGAGGACGAGATGCAAGGATCCCGGTCCGAAGCCGTGGATGTGAGAGGCCGATTTCTTGTAATGGACGGCGGCGTCGGGGTATCAGCTCCAGCATGGTGGAGGAGGACGGCGGTGGATGGGGTGGCGGACGGCGGCGGACGGAGGAGGGTGGGTGGAGAGTGTGTTTTGGCGCCCACAGAGTACGAATGGGGAAAAGGGAGGTAGAGAGGAAGGGGGAACCATGTATTCAGGGCGCGCTTGTCTCAAATGCGAGGAAATTTACAAACTTAGCCCCCGTTTCAAATTTCTACTACATCACAGCAACACTAGTCGTTGGGGATAGGACGGTAATCTCGCATACACCGAATATTTGCCGACGAGAGTTTGTTTTTGGCGCCCACCGTGTATGAATATGAATCAGGGAGGGAGTTGATTTCGGCCGAGGACACACTGTGTTTGGGCGCCCACCATGTATGAATCCGGGTGAGAGGCGGTTACGTCACGTTTGGGTGAAATTACAAACCTACCCCTATTGAAACCTATAGAAATCCAGCATATAGGCTTTGCATGGCAGGGATAGGCAGTAGTGATTTCCATCTCGCAGATTTTGGTTTTGGGCGGTTACTGCGACTTTCCCCCCTTCGTTCAAATTTTGCAGAGTGCACGTTTACTGTGCCAACTCAATTCGAATCCCGTTTGTATTCTATTTTTTTCGGGCAGGATCCATTTTCAATTGGAATTACATTCTATATACATCACTTTTTTATATATACTTTCAAAAGCACAACACCATTTATACATAAATATGGTTTACAAATGGCATGATCTCAGATTCATAAGGTTGTATCCATCAATTTGGATTTTCAAATATTTGAAACCACTTTATGTTGAAATCCAATGTATGCATTCCTCGCTAACTGTCTCCAATTAATGTGTGTTTCATGCGGGTTTTTTTACTTCTCAAACATGTATAATGTGTTTCACACATGCAACATATAGTGTAATTCCGTTTAGATATTAATTGCATATAAACCATGCATTGTTTGTAATTGAAGAATCTATGGATCACCAATATTGATAAACTATATAACATTACACGTGTGCCCAAATTCAAATGAATATGCATGTTTGATACACCAATTTGCGTTATGATATTATCGATGTCGTGATCTCCAGTTTAACTATTTGAATCCCCTTTAATCTAGATATTCGTCTCATATAGCT
This sequence comes from Triticum aestivum, assembly GCF_018294505.1. Classification (NCBI taxonomy): domain Eukaryota; kingdom Viridiplantae; phylum Streptophyta; class Magnoliopsida; order Poales; family Poaceae; genus Triticum; species Triticum aestivum. The sequence continues at coordinate 41,100,508 of NC_057809.1, forward strand.
ATCACTCATGCTTATATAGGACTATCTCTCTGGACCTATACGCGTTCATCGTCTCTCAGGTATCTCTCGTGCTACCTGTATGTCGACAATGATCTTTTATCTTCGTAACACACTGACGGTACTCTCTCCCTCGACCTTCATCACTCTATCTCTCTCTGAGTATATCTCGCTCCCTGCTATGTGTCTCTAACTATGATTCTCCATGTGGAATCTCTTTCTCTCACACAAACACAAAACTTTGTCTCCCGGGGTCTCATTTCTCTCTACTATTCCCATGTGTGCCACTGGCACACCCCTCATACAGAGATGTCTTTCACTCCTTAGATATGAGAACCTACGACTCTTCCTCTTCAATATCTCTTTCTCACACACAAACACAAACTCTGTCTCCCACGGTCTCATATTTCTCCATTTTTCTCTTGTATGTCGCTCACAAACACCCTCTCTCCCTAGAGATATCCTGCGTTCCCTCGTATATCTCTCTAGCTATCACTCCCGTTGTGAAATATCTTTCTCTCTCGCAGACACAAAACTCCGTCTCTCTGGATCTCATTTCTCTCTGATATCTGTTTGTATGTGACTCACACGCACCCTCTCTATATCTCTCTCACACCCACACACATAACCCAGCCTTCTGATCCACTCGACTCCTATCTCTAACGCACACTAGCTAGCATCTTTATCTTTCTATTTATCTTTTTCTCCATCAACCTTCTTTCTCGCCCTCACTCTTGATCCCTATCACGCACACTACATATGTTTCTCTCTACATGCAATCAAGTGCCCTCTCACACACATATATAACTTCACCCTTTGAACCACCCGGCGGTCATCTCCAACACCCAAACTAGCGGATGTCCCTCTAGTAGCATCTCCATCTCTGTATCTATCTGTAGTTTCTCCATCAACATTTCTTTCTCGCACGGAGTCTTGCTTCCTATCACCCACACTATATATGTCTCTCCATACATATGCATTTATAGGTTGGTCTCTTTTGCACAATCGTTGCGCCTCACTCCCTCTGATCGCCATATATGCTTGCTCCAGCCCACGCCACTATCTCTTAAAGACAAAAACACATGCTCAATTGTCGGGACTTCTTCCATGCATTCTCACATGCATGCATATTGTCATACCAATCCGTCTCTCCCATGTCGTTGATCTTATGACTTATGTCTTCTTTCTTTTATCTCGATCATGCATGCGTGCACACACACACATCCCACGTATACATGTATACCTCTCACACATGCACGTTCAAGGTCTCTATGTCTCCATATGTAGTTAATTACCCTCAATCCTAACACCACATCGAATCGTTCTCCTCTTTTGTGCACATAACTTCCGCCTGGATGGGTAAAACACACACTCACACTTAACAATCT
>NC_057809.1:41101902-41102952 GCF_018294505.1 Triticum aestivum
TCTCTCTACATGCAGTCAAGTGCCCTCTCACACACATATATAACTTCACCCTTTGAACCACCCGACGGTCATCTCCAACACCCAAACTAGCGGATGTCCCTCTAGCTAGCATCTCCATCTCTGTATCTATCTGTAGTTTCTCCGTCAACATTTCTTTCTCGCACGGAGTCTTGCTTCCTATCACCCACACTATATATGTCTCTCCATACATATGCATTTATAGGTTGGTCTCTTTTGCACAATCATTGCGCCTCACTCCCTCTGCTCGCCATAGATGCATGCTCCAGCCCACGCCACTATCTCTTAAAGACAAAAACACATGCTCAATTGTCGGGACTTCTTCCATGCATTCTCACATGCATGCATATTGTCATACCGATCCGTCTCTCCCATGTCGTTGATCTTATGACTTATGTCTTCTTTCTTTTATCTCGATCATGCGCGCGCGCGCACACACACATCCCACGTATACATGTATACCTCTCACACATGCACGTTCAAGGTCTCTATGTCTCCATACGTAGTTAATTACCCTCAATCCTAACGCCACATCGAATTGTTCTCCTCTTTTGTGCACATAACTTCCGCCTGGATGGGTAAAACACACACCACACTTAACAATCTCCTTCTAGCTACCCCCCGCCTCTCACTCTTCCCCTATATCCCCGAAACCAATAATACCATCCCTTAGTTTAATTCCTGCCTACATGCACCATCGATATATAGTAGTCTTCCTCGGTGTCTCTCGAACAAACACGTTCTCTCGAAGTCGACTCCTCTCACGTGCACACACCTTCTCTTCCCTCTCTACGGGCATTTTCTCTCTCGCACCCCATCGTTGGTGGCCTCTGCCATACACATCACCTCTCTATGATGAAAGCCATGCACACTTAAATTACATCCACCACAGAGGACCTCGCGACACACACACACACGCACGCACCCCCCCAACACACACACACACACTAAGACTCCATCTCTCTCTCTCTCACACACACACAAACACACACACACACACACACGCAAGCACGCACGCCCCCCACACACACT